>NC_059671.1:303030-606060 GCF_905147105.1 Pieris brassicae | reverse complement strand
TTCTGTTATGATGCTAAATTATCCCTGACTAACGAGGTTATTTATCCGCTAATAAATTAATAATTCAAGCTAATAATATATACTAACAATTATTTTCTTATCAGAACGCCCTAAGTAAGTTTTAATAAACAACAAATAATGTTCGTGACAATATTTCGGGTCAATTTCGTTCTTCTGAGAGGTAATCGAACGTGTCAATTTTATAATGCAACGTTTGACCTGACGAAATTTGGGTATTAGGGCGTGTACATAACGCGTATTGGTGCCGAGTTTAGTAACTTTAAGACATAATTTCAAATATTAGAGAATTCTTAAAATATTAACTAATCAAGATACTTCAAATGAATTTAAAAAATCGTACTATATTTTTAAACGACAAGTCGGGGCACGAGCATACTATCAGGGTTAAGGAGCACATGCAATATCCTATATCTTCCCATAGAAGCAGTAGTGTTGTTGGAAGCAACCTTCCATATCCACCAATAATTAATATTTTGCCGGGAATTGAACCTAAGAACTACGTAAGCACAGATACAAAATAATGCTGCACTAAATAACGGGACTAAATGGACTCTTTCCACCAACTTCAAAAAAACGGAGGAAGAGGCCTAACTCTGTCTGTACTGAAGAGGTCTGTTTTGTGAACGCAGCTTAACAGTTAAAAATATTATGCAAGACTTATGAATTAGTGTTGCTATCACGTAGTGGGCAGCCATCGACTACAAATCGGGTTCAAGCACGCGCGATACCAATAACTTATTTTACTGGTTTTAACTGTGACTAAACTAATGATGAGAAAAATCAAAACATATTTCATGGCGTTAGCGTTCCCTCTAACGTCTAGATGAATCGAATCTCATTCAAAATTGCATTAAAGCTCCGTTACAAAGATTGTGATTTCTAATTTTACTGTATACAGTAAAGTAGAAACGTAAAGAATCTTGGCTCGAGAAGGGCAAAGGATTGATGCTTTTTAGATGTGGTGCGGGAGGCGAATGTTAAGAATACCGTGAACATCATCATACATCGAGCCTGACCCAACTTTGCATACAGACTCGCCTGTATACCGTATGCCAACACCGAATTATATAATATTTCGGACATACAATGCAGAGAGAACTTGGAGAAACTGATCGTGGTTTGGTTAGAACACAGAAGGCAAAATATCACTTTGCCATTCACCAACCAGATGGACCGATCGAGTGAAAGATTCATCGTCCTCAATATATGCTACATTGTTATAAGAGAGGCGCTGCACAGAAACTGGAGGAAACTTGTCTGCTCCAGATGTTTCCTTGCTGACCACTCTGCATAAATATAAAACCCAATAAAAATCCTGTTATTGCTTTCGTGACTTGATATGGAAAAAAGGTTAACAATACTTTTCATCCAGTGTGGATCCACTTCTCGTCAGTATTCCCAAACCAACAACTTTGGAAGGCAAATAACATTAAGAATTTATATTTGTGAAACAGCTGCACTTACTGTATTACCACTTGTTTTGGGATTGAAATCAGAGCTCAACAGAAGTAGAACAGTTCTTAAAATTATTTCTAGATTCAAAATTTATGCAATCGTTTTAATTGCTCTCCAAAAAAGGAAATTATTTCTGTACTATATCCTCACTCAAGCTTTCTTAGATTATAAGCGTGTCGATTACCTAAATCGCCGTAGTTATGCCCCGAGAGTATGGCCAGACGCAGGCAGTATCTTCAGTAATTTATATACGTATAGTAATTTTAGGTTATAGCATTTCATGTCATAGCATTTAACAATTTTATTTTTTTAATTCAATTATATTTAAACAGAAAAAATAAAATTGTCTTATTATTTAAAGAATCTCGTACACCCAGTCCTCGTAGATTTTGATCCTTCGAGCCGAATGTCAACACATCAACAACGTGACGAACCTTTTTTCACGTCTTTCTAAGGAAACTTGTGCAATATAAATTTCACACATAAAACGCTTCATGGTCAAAATAAAAAGTAAATACATATTTTAGACGAATGAAAAAACAACATCATGATGGTATGTAGACGCATCATTAGGCTGCGCACGCGTCGATAGCACACACTTCTAATACGCAAAATGACCATTCAATGGTAATACTTTCAGGTCAATCGCATTTGTAATTCACTATTGTATTACATTAGCTTCATGGAATTGAAAGGATATTTCGTAATCAGGTCATTACTCGGGAATAAAATTGATATACAATATGTTTTATTTTAAAATCTCAATCAAAATGATTCTTATATACAAAAAAACTAGATTACTGATTAAGTTCTTTTGTATTTCGATGTAATTTAGTAGAATCATAGTAGTGATTTTTTTGATATATACAAGGAAATAGAGAATGTAATATTAAAAATATTGCTTGCCGGCCTTCACATAATAGATACGCTCTTTTCTTTAACTACCCTCGAATTGGTTAGGAAACTAATAACCAATTCGAAGGTCATTGACCCTCTTCTGCGGGCAGCTGGCTTTACATAGTGGTGGTGTGTGGGAAAACTGAACTCTCTCCGTGGTAAATTCGGTAGAAGATGCCACATCGCTACGCACCACCAAGGGATCACGCCGCTCAGAAGGTGACTCTTCGTTGAACTTAAAGCTGCTTAAAGTTTACCTTCCATTTTGTCATGAATATCGAGCACTTTATTACTGTTCTTCCAGACATGCATTATTCAAAAGAATTGTCTATAAAAAGACTGATAAAACATGTATAAAACCAAAACCTTAATCTCACCATTACAACCTCCGACCATTAGTTACTGCGCTTACGCATTGCTTTTGTCCCTAATCGGATAAAACCGTCCGAACAGCGAGACATTTTAAAACACATTACAACTAAATCTTTAGATAAACGCAACAATACTTCGAACAGGGCCGCTATTAATCAAAATGAAAGATAGTGGACTTCGGTGCATCCATTTATTTTATATCGGTTAGGCTCTGGTCCTAATTGGCAATCATACGGACATGCCACAACAAATAAGTATTATTTTATTTTTATTACATACATAATCCATACTAAGCCAATATACCAAATACCAATACCAAAAAAATATAATATAATATATATATTCATTTATATTAAGGTAACTTTTATTTAAGCGTGTGGCCCACACTAATAATAGTATTCAGAACCAAAGTTTGGCGGTTGTTGATATAAATATAATAATTATGTTTAGCTTATTTATTTAAACCTTAAGGCTTAAGGCTAAAGCCAATTAAAAACCATTATATTATGGAGATAATGCATTTAGGATGTGTTTTGTGTGTGTATCTGAATCGTGTGTGTTGAAAGGGACTTGATTCAGTGATATTAAATGTCTAATAGTCTCTAAGAATGCATTTTGTGCAAGAGTTGCGAAGAGAATTGTATATGAAAGTAGTAGCTGAACTTAATTATAAATGGTGTAAATAAGACTGTCAAAATGTACAGTGAATGTAATGTTACTTATTTTTTAACAAATAAAAATAAAATTGTAACGACGTGTTTTATTCGAAAACTTGCTCCATAGGACTTCTCAATCGTGTGGGATGTATCTAAGTAAAAGTAATAGTCGCTACATTCTTTTCTCTATTAGCTGCATTTGTTTTTATTTGATTCCAAATTATCACTTTTATGGCTTAGTAATAGAGTTGACAATCGAATTATTGTAGCTTTTGTCAAAACAGCGTGTAAGTTATTAACATCGTGTTAAATCCTTGTTGGTCTTGTTTTCAATTGGAACAATAAACAACTAAATAAAAAGTTTAGTAAGAGGTCAATGTTTTCTGACAGTTATATTTTATTTTTAATCTAAACCATTACACCAAAACTGTTACATCTTTATCTTAGCCTAATTTTATAAGATCAGTCATCGTAACCCATGAACACATTTTGGTCGGTGCGTTGCCGGCTTTTAAGGGGGTAAACTTTAAATTATCTTACTATAATAGTAAAATATTGTTTTTTATGCAAAAAAAGGTTTAATATGGAGACAGAGTTCCCGTGCATCACCACTATGTGGAACTAGCAGCTCACTAAAGTATTTCACAAGCAATTCAATTTAGGGTCCTTCAAGAAAAGAGCGTAATAATGCTTAAAAAGCCCGAAACGCAAATGCGAGCCTTCTGGCAATGTGTCCAGTATTGGCGGGATATCTGGTAATTTTGTTACATAAAAATAATAATAAGTTAATAAAAATAAATAATACTAATAAAAAGAGAGATAGAGGCCTTTAAGGGGGTTTAATCCTTGGTAAGATATAGCTTTTTGTACTATAATAGTATATAATGCAGGTGTTGACGAGTGTTGGCCTCGAGGCTTCAGCGTGTAACTATCAAACCTGAGAATCATAGATTGGGTCTCAGGCCGTGCGCCAATGGACTTTGTTTTTAGTTATGTGTATTAAAATAATATGAAACATCGTGAGGAAGCCGTCTTACTTTAGACCGACGGCGTGTGTCAGGCACAGGAGGCTGATCACCTACTTGCCTATCAGATTAACAGATACAGGAATCTGAAGCCCAGACCTAAACATTTTTTTTTTAAGTAAGTTTTATTTAAATTTGTACCTACGAACGTGAACTGTATATTCATTTTTAAGATGTTTCACACAAAACTACTTTTTGAAGCATTTCATATCTCCAAAGAAGATATTTCGCATTCATTAACAAAAATAGATTGAATGATGGCAAAGTTGTAAAAGCTTTTGTTTTAAAATCTAAGAAACTCAAAAGTTTTATTCCAATAAAAAAAATGCTTGAGATATTATTTAATGACCTTGTGAGCTCAGGTTCACAAACCAATCCAGTACATTATACTAATCTTTTGATTGAACAGTTTTTTACATATTTTTTTAACATTTCGTGTTTTGTTTGTCTATAAGTGGTTGTTACATAAAATATTGTATTTTGTTTTTCTCATACGAGTGTTCCGAGAGAAGCTTGCCAAGCTTTTATAAATAAATAACACGTGATTTAAATAAAATAACTTCTCCATTTTTTATTAATACACGTGTCTTTGCTAAGACATCATGGGAAATTACGATAAAGCCTAATTTACTAATAAGAATATTTAACATAAAAAAGTGTCCAATAGCGCTACTTACAGCCTCTTATAAAGGGAAGACACTCTGTTATTGTTAAGCCTAACGTTCACTAACACTAATTCACTAGTTCAAATGGTTTTGTCCTTCTCTATTTAGTGTCCGAAAATGTTTACAAACACAAGGTTCAAGAAACTTGGTTAAAAATCTCTTTTTAAAGTTAAAAACTAAGTCAATTAATATTTACTAAATTTCCTAGAAAGTTCGTTTAACTTCGCTGTAATTCATAATTTTCAGGCATCATGCGCTTGACAGATTCAGAAATCTTAACATTATATTAGAAATGCGAGGTCATTACCTTACCCTCAAATAAATCTTCTAATGAGCCTTTTTTATACTAAATAAACACAAACATTATTTATAACAGAAATATGGTTGTGATAAAATCGATCTAACACCAGACTCACTAGATTACAATTACTCCGTGGTGCACGATGCTTGTTTAAAACATTTATTTCATAAAAAAGTAGCCTTTGTGTTACAATAATCAAACACAAGTAGTATGTAATGGGTGTGTGTGTCATACTCAGTATTTGAGAGAGTTGAGCTTGACGTTGTGTCCGAGTTAGTTTCTCGAAACACAGATTTATGACAAAATTCATAGTAAGGTACAATAATCATAGTGTGCATATTACATTCGATCTACTTTTTTTTGCTCTCATACATCACACATTTAACATGGAGTGAAAATAAGATGAGATAAGAAAGCGCAGCGCTAACCAGATCCATGCAACTCCCTCACAATCGAGTAGCCTCTAACTCACGAGGGGCCTCTTAGAATTATTGGTATGCGACGCATACGCGAATATACACTGTAAATACATAATTATTGTTAAAGGAAAAAAAATAATAATAACACAAGGTTTGTAAAACGACTTGGCGAAAGGTTTCCGTGGAGTTGCTGAAATCTCCACTGAGTCATTTTTCATAACAGTTTTATTGTAAGGCTTAACACAAAGTTTATTACCTATAAAACATCAACAACATTAATTAGTTATATTAGTAGATGTTACTATTAAATAAGGTTTTACAATTATGATCAGTTTTAATATAGACGTGTAAGAAACAAAGTTGGATGCTGAGTGGCGCAAGCGAACTGAAAGTCATTAAAATTATCGCCAAACTTTCCTTACCTATTAACGGTAGGGTCGTCTCTTTTAGGAAAATACGAATTGAACAACTTTCTCAAGAAAATCAGCATATTAGTATATTATTTGTACACACATCAAAAGGGGATCGGCGTAAACCCACAAAGTTCTTCATAATTAATCATAATTTTCGCTCACCACAATCAATGATTAGCCTTTTGTTTTGTTTCGCTGGGAATGAACCCACCACATGTTCTGTTTGTTGTCAAATTATTATTAAATTGTTATTGTGAAGCTTGGACAATTAAAGAAGATACCCACCGGAGCTTACAAGCTTTTGAGATGAGATGCTATTGTCCCATGCTTCGTATAAGCTGGATCCTGAAGGTTTCAGAGGAGGAGGTTCTTAAATGAGTGGGAATGTCGAAAAAACTTAGGCTGTACGTTAAAAAACGGAACGTTGCGTACCTGGGCCACGTGTTACGCCACCGCTACCACCTCCTTTTTCTTCTTCTTAATTGCGTAATTAATTATAATGGGTAAACCAAGCGTTAGAACAATGCATTCAAATATTAAAAATTAAGTTTAGCAGCCCTAGTGGTTGTTATGAACCCGCTAAAAGAACCCTTGTTCAAACTACTCGGTGAGTTTGACCCACTTCTGTTATCATTACTTTATATCTAGTTACGGAGATTGGATCCTTAACTTTGTAGTTTCGAACAAAATCATCAGCTAAGTGGGAGAAAAATCCTTATTCAAGATAGTTAAGAAAATATGAAGTTACCGTTGTATGATTAATTATGCTTCTAAAAGCGTTTTGGTGAACGCAACTAAAACAAAAGGTATTGTTCTGGATTTGAATACGAAAAGTGGTTATTGGCGCGATTTTCGCGCCGTATGGACCATTGTTGTCGTATTAAGATTGGGCTTCAATATAATATTGTAGCTTTAATTTCTTCTAATTTATAAGGCAGACAAGGAAGATTGTTTCAAATTTTTATTTTTTAATCTTTTTCATTGTCTGCAAAATTTATAAAACTGTGTCGGCAACGTATTGTATAGTTCAATTCCGTATTTATTTGTTTTATTTATTGTAAGTATAGAATTAAAATAATTAAATATAAGGAGGACAACTTTATCCGAGCGATATCCAGGCAAGCACAGTGTTTTTTTCACATTAAAAAGGTCAGCGCAATACGTTTCATAAGACATAATTACTTAGACAAAATTAATCGAACAAAGTAAACCAATTAAAACATATGTCATCAGTGAAAGGGACAATAATAAAAAATGATAAATGTAAAAGAAATACCTTAAGAAAGACACAAACGGCTCACTTACGGCCAAAACTAATATTCAATCTCAATCCAATTTTAGCCTACTTAGATCGACAATTCAATCCATTTCTACAGAAAAGCATGCCAATATTCATATCATAGATTGAGTTACCAATCTATTTTTCCAAACCAATCCTTCAGAGGACCGATCAGAGATTGAAGATTGCCCTCTGTATGACAATTAGTGTTTACACATGCCAATAACCTGTATGTCCATTTTGACAGTTGCTCAGATTGGCCAAATCAATTCCGGATAGCTATCGGAGAAATTTGTAGGTTTATGGCTTATGGATCGGTATTACGATCATCCAACTTTATATTCATTAGTAAAATGTGTTCATTTTCGTCGTCCTCCAGTTCTCGTGATAGTGATTTGGAAGTTTTAATGCAATTACCCGATTGGGATAGTGAAGTTGTTGGTGATATATCATCTGCAATTGATAAGCTATCTTACGAGTATGTTTTTATACACCAACAGAGTACAGAAAAATTACATGAAATTGCTGGATTTCTTAGAATTGTTGTCATTGATTGCACTCATTTACGAATTTAATCATCATGTAAGTAATTTTTATATTATTTAACATTGTACATTATAGTATGAAGTTGTAATAATAATAAGCAGCATTATTTTCTTTAGGTCACGTAATTGGTGAATAATATCGTAATTGAAAAGGATATTTCTCTTTAAATGTACAGGCTGTGTTTTATGCAGAAATAAAATTTATTAATGCAAATGGCCTGGTGCCGCTCATGATGCAACAACTTTTGTAAACTCAGTTCTACAAGTTAATTCAAATTGATTGATAAGAAGGTAGAACTTGATGCCAACTAAATTAACAGGTATATTTGTTTATAGCTTAATATCATACAGGTCCACTGAGAAATCACTGGATGGTTGTTAATAGTGCTTACTCAAATATACCTTATTTATTAACACCATTTTTCTGGCTGACCAGATATGATGAAGTAAACATTAAGAATAGGAATACTATAGAGAGGTAAATATATAGTATAATTTAGAGTATTAATAATTATACTATGTCAAAAAGTTGCAAGATATGTGACCCAAACAAAACATGATGTAAGGTTAAAATATTTGTCTTTTTCAGAACATTTGGAGTATGGAAATGTCGCTTTAACATTGTATTTATCACTAGCTAAAGTTCAAGCTATTATTATTGCCACAGCTGTTATGCAAAATATTTGTAAGGATTATAATTTGTAGATATACCGGCAGAAGTTTTAGTTCCAACACTTGATACAATTTCAAGTCAAGAAGTTAATGAAGGAAATCAAGACATAACTGAAAGAACAAGCCTTATTCATTATTATTTTGGGAAAATTTATATAATTCTAGCAGAAACAAACATGTTGTATTTAAATGTCCTTTTGTACATATAAAATACTAGTACTTATTTTTCTTAGAAGAAACTCAGTTAAAATTTGAATAAGTTATGTAGTTAATGTACCTATAAAAATAAATTTTTATTTATTATAACCATGTAATGTAATGAAATATTAGGAAAAAGAAATAAAAACATAACATAATATAAACTTTATTTCATTATATTCTTATAATATGTAAACCAAACCCTATAAAATAGTAAACTATACTATGCTATTTAATAATATTCTATACAACCAATTACTTCCTTAACTTTTCTATTTTTAATTAAAACATTTCTAACTAAGACTAGTTTTTCATTAGTTCTAAGTTCTTTATTTCTTAATATTAAATGTTTGTTTTTAAAATTTACATTTATTAAATTAGTCTATAATTTTTGTTTAGGCATATAATATTCTGCTATTGCTATATTTCATTATTTTTTCCTTTGCTACTTCTCTTACGAGCATTCTTCTTTAAATTCTTTCATTTTAGACGAAGTTGCTGCGGCAATATCCTGGGACAAGTGGTAGCGGTGGAGTTTAGTCGCTGCGCCAAGCGAATCCACTCATCGTTTCTTCATTTGTAGCTGTAGTGACGTTGGTGGCTTTCTTATTAATTGTCTTACTTTCTTGTATTAGGTTAAGTAAAAACGTGCATTGCTTCTTAGACAGAGATCGACCTTTTACCTAATAAAACACATTTATATAACATTAATATGACAAAACACTCAAAGGCCGGAAATCAGCGTCATGCAAATAAAATAAACCAAATACTAATAATATGGTTTCAACATCCATTACGACAGAGATTATAGTTGTATAATTTATAATATTATGTTAATTTGTACTTAAGCAAACCGCACTTATATTTAGATTTTAGAAAATAGCGGGCAGAAAGATTCATGAAGCCATGTGTTGACATTTGTCAGTTGTCACAAAAATTAAACGTTCCGTTCCTTACTAAAATCATATTACCACAAAAAACATAAATTATCATATTTAATAATATAAATAGAGACCTTAAACGTTTATATGAGTAGCTATAACCAAAAAATATTTGTAACTATAGATACATAGTCCTACTTCTTTTATTTTATTCCAAAAACAGCAACCTTTTAGTATGCTTGAACAAACATATTGCATTTAACGAAACGCGGTCGAGAGGGAAGGATCACGCAAAAGATGACGTGCAATCTATTGTCGAATAAACAATCGGGTAGCAAATGTGTTATATTGGCATGCAGATTGGAGATCGATCTTTAGATATGAATTAATCCAAGATTAGATTTAGACTTAGATTGAGGATACATTATTAATTTTGGGCGTTACTCGCTTATGAAGAGAATGTATAATCTGTCTGGGTACATGACTTCATTGCCTCGTCGCCTTGAATAGTCGTAACCAATATTCTATAAGTAAAAAATTGTGTCTTTGTATCAAAATAAACAAATTACACAATGCATATATAATACAAATAAATTGTATGTGTGTAATAAGATATAGCAACCGTATATAATATTTTTAAAGTGGAAAGTAACTCTTGTTACATAGCGTGTGGTCAATCACTGTTCATCTCTTTGGTTTTCCCAGAAGCTACATGAGAAAGGCAGATGTATATATAGTAATCTTTTTGATTGAGAAAGTATATAAATAATAATAGCCTTTTATTTCAGATAATTTTACATTTAAAAACAATTTATTTTCCGTCATCTCATTCTTTTTAAGTATCGCCCTTTTTTGGCAAAGGTCGTCAAATCCTGTCTGTACTACCTGTGCCACTTTCTGTCATGTACCACTAGCTGTTGCCTTAATGGTAGTTTATTGGCCCACTTTTCTGTTCCTCAAGCAAACACAAACATAACATTTGTTATTTTAGTTTTTCTTCTTAATGATGTTTTTATTTATTTTATCTATTACATATTTTCTTTCCTATCAACGAAGTAGATTCGAAGAAAGTTTCATTGATAAGGACAACAGCAAAATACCCTATTGAATGGATTTCTTTAATATAAATAAATGCAAAAATATCTACTATGGATTAATCTGTATCTGCGAGCTATATATTTCATAGATAAGAATCGAAGTTATAATGAATTGAGATAGAAGTTCAATTATAATGTTTTGAAGCATAATAGCTTCGGAATCTCCTAAAGTACCTTATCTCCGCGTAATTAGGCATACAATTGCTTGCAAATAATTGATTATCAGCTCGGTTAGTGTAGAAGGAACGTTAATTAAGCCCGTGTTTTAGAGACGAGTGGGTGTACGAGACCCCACAGGGACCCAATGCTTGTTAAGACGAAGTTTATTCCTAGAATTTGGTTTGACGGCTAAAACTAGATTTGATAGAGACGCTCTTAATCTAACGATTGAAGTCTAACTTGTGTAATTTACTTTGTTAAAACTATTGATTAATTTTATAAAGACAGAGAAGACATAGCCATGGATAAAAAAGGTTGTCCGTTCTTTTACGTATAGATGTCGATGTTTGACTCCAATCGATGTAATATTGTGATTTCTGTTTTTAAGGCATATAATGCTGGTCACGTATTCTTCAGGTGCCACTTTATTACTAAAGGTTACATATTACGAACTTGAATTTCCGTGTATCTTGTGCTAGTCTAAAAAGCTTGGACTTTCCGCAACCATGAGCTATTCCTTCTACCAGACCGTCCCTTGCCTTGAATTTTGCCCATAATTATAAGCTGCAACATGTACCGATGACTTTCGATATTTTACTGTATAAAGTGTCGTGTTTTCCAATTCGTTAACGTACTCTGTTTTTCGTCAGTCTTTTTACCACTATATTACACCATATTTCAAAAGCTGGACGCGTATTTTTGTGTCTTTAATAGTGGATGCCTCACAGCCGCATATGAAAACTATTATTATTTTTAGAAAAAACAAAATAAATGTTTATCTACTAACCAGCTAACTTCCAATAGGTAGCTCAAAGCCTTTATGTATTTAACTATATAGATAAAATAATCAAACACAATACACATCTTAAATATTACCACGATAATTGAACACCTTAATCGATATGAAATATTTTTACTAGTAACACAACGTACAATATTAATTTTAAACGAACGCACAAGTAACTTGTTTACTTTACGAGTTAACCATGAAAGCGCAATCTTGTATTAACTACCAATTATAAACAGTTATTAAATTTTAATTAATAAGTTCTTTAATAATGGGTTTTAAAACTGTTATTATATGAACCCAGGGCCTTTAGGATTATATTCAAGCAAGTTCGAGGAGGACAATAAGCAAAGCATGTCTGCCTTTTTCTTTCCAGCGACTTTTCGGTATTAATTACTGGAAATTTGAACTTGTGGACTTTAATTTTTTTTCAGTATCCAGGTTTCTCTCTATTTATCTTATGATCATTATTTACTTAATACGCTGTTTGAACTTTGGGGTAAATGGATGCAGGTCATAGTATGCGCGGTTTTATTTACATACATAGAAAGTACATTGGTAATTGGTACATAGAGGTCGAACCCATGGTTGAGAGGTGCAATTTGACACCAGTAGACCAACGTTGTTCTGCCCTAAACAAAAATTTAATTTAACTACTTACGCTTACCCTGAGGTCATGTGTTCTAAACTTGGCAGTGAATAAAGATTTTTATTTAATAAAAATTGGTTGTACGGTTAAGATAAAGAGGATGTAGATCCGAAAACGAACCCATGGTTGAGAGGTGCAATTTGACACCAGTAGACCAACATTGTTCTAAACAATAATAAAAATTTAATTTAACTACTTACGCTTACCCTGAGGTCATGTGTTCTAAACTTGGCAGTGAATAAAGATTTTTATTTAATAAAAATTGGTTGTACGGTTAAGATAAAGAGGATGTAGATCCGAAAACGAACCCATGGTTGAGAGGTGCAATTTGACACCAGTAGACCAACATTGTTCTAAACAATAATAAAAATTTAATTTAACTACTTACGCTTACCCTGAGGTCATGTGTTCTAAACTTGGCAGTGAATAAAGATTTTTATTTAATAAAAATTGGTTGTACGGTTAAGATAAAGAGGATGTAGATCCGAAAACGAACCCATGGTTGAGAGGTGCAATTTGACACCAGTAGACCAACATTGTTCTAAACAATAATAAAAATTTAATTTAACTACTTACGCTTACCCTGAGGTCATGTGTTCTAAACTTGGCAGTGAATAAAGATTTTTATTCAATAAAAATTGGTTGTACGGTTAAGATAAAGAGGATGTAGATCCGAAAATTAACGACCTGTGTCCAGCACAGAAGGCTGATCACCTACTTGCATATTAAAAATACACGAAGAAATGGCTTCAGTACTATTAGAAAATTAGTGGAATTAGCTAAAAGACAACCGTTTCTCATACACGAAAGAGTTGAACCCGTCACCTGTCAGTGGAAGGTTATCTGTGATATCTCGATCGGGATTCGATTCCGGAGCTAAACAATTAGACGCTATTAGACGAACCGATCCGTTATCGTACCGTTCATTACATGCCTCCTATCACACCGTTAGGTAAATAACACTTTTAATTGTTACGTTTTAACTATAAAAAGGGAGGAAACATTATTTGTTTGAATACATAACTGGACAGACGTTTGGCCACAATCCCACCTGATGTTAAGTGAGATGTAGATGTGATATGTGGGATGAATTGGAGGGCATGCCTCTCCAGATGCCTGTTTGACCGCCTCTTAAATGAACCCATATCATAGTGTCTAGAGATGATGGAAGAGGGCAAGGAGTTTCACCCCTTTGCTGTTTTTATAATAAAAGTTTGTATGTCGACAACGAAAGCGTGAAACTCAAGCGTGCTTCTAAAAATTTGTTCATTCTACATCTTATTGTCTGCATTTAGTTCTTTTGGTCTTTGGTTTTTACACTAATATAGCTAAAACTTTCTGTAAACTGTTTAGATTTTAAAACAGATTATATTATATTACAATTGTTCGTGCAATGAAACAGTTCGATTAGGCGTTACAAGGGAATAATATAAGTTATTTAACAGACTTTAAAAAAGTAAAGGTCTTCATCGGTGATGCACCGCGGGTTTGCGCTGACCATCACCTGACTGATTATCACCGAAATTGACAAATCGTATTATAAAAATGGTATGGAAAAAATGTATGACTACTATAATCATTGTATCGCTCCCGAACAACTATATAGAATAATCAACTCAATTTCTATAAAAATAAGATTGTTTCTATGTCAGCCTACGAACTTTTCAGCCCACCTAATCACTATTAAAGTAATTAAATAACGTCATAACTTTATTTAAAAGGAATCAAATAAATATATAGTAAGCTACCACAACAGTTATTTACATACATGAAAGCTACTAAAACTACAATTAAAGTAATATAAAAATTGTTACAGTTTTGTGTAAAAAAGGACTCTGGAAACGGTACAGTAAGGTTACATAGTTCACAAGAGATAATATCAAACGTTTTTGATACACCGTGAGGCGTTCGAGCAGTGCTCAATGTACTTCAATGATCAATGCGGTTAAGCGACATAGAGCGTGGTCTATAGTCAGATTATTTCAATTGTTTTGTCTAATTTTCTTATTGGTTATTTGTATTAAACTTTTTATACAAGAATAATAGGAAAATGAATCTATAAAAAAAATAAGTTAGTCTCTGTGGAAAGCTCCTGGCGATGGTATCCGGGAGCCCAGAGCTGGTGATCTGGTATCGCAAAACATCGAGGAACCACTGACAGAAATAAAGGTACACTGCGGGGACCAAACTATCAATTTTTAATAATAATAATTATTATTTTGTAAATTAAGAGTGTAATTTATAACCATCAATTGTTTATTATCTATAAACCATATCGAGAATCCCGAATAAATCCATCGAAATTTTTACTTTCGATTCTATAATTTATCTTTAAGTGTTATATTATATATAGTGTTTTTTTATTAGAATTAAAAAAGCAGTCATCTTACCAAGTAAATCTAATGCGACAAAAGCGCTGTGGAGAATCAAAAAACTGCATCGGGATAATCTCATCTGTAGATAACGCCATCATTTCTTATTAGATTTCAATTTTTTTCAAAATTTTCCAACGGCAAAATTGTAGATTTGATGCTAGTATTTGGTTAAGCAGATAAAAACAAATAATTTTTTTAATATCTTAACATTTTCTCCAGTTTTATAGGTAAATTTCTTACTATGAGAACAAACAAAGAGAGACCCTCGTTAAAGGCATGTTTAAACATTATCACAAAACCAAAACTCAATTTACACCCAATAAATCTAGAACAAAATTTTCAGTGACCATAAAAACGCTCGCAAATAAAAATTTGCATACGCGTTTCCAAATTTATTAGTCAATCCCAATTCCGAAATCAATTTCATCGCCAACCGTTGATATGTTTTATTTATAGATCTGATACAAAATACTATTTTGGAGTTAGTTACAATTTATTCCGCTAGTTTTTATCTAAACGTCAATTTGAGTACTATTCTAAATATGTGCCATTAGGACATTTTTTTAATTCTCTCTTTCATTTCACCGGTGGAATGCAATGTTTCTGCTTGGTTAGATTAATAACATAGCTCAGGCTTCTCCTCCAGCTGGGCTTTAAAACCAGTAGTTCTGAACGGTTCTTGTAAGGTTGGGAAATCAGATTCGATTCCACGTTGTCGTCCAAAATTTGCAACGTGTTTATGTGTGTATGTGCGTGGCAGAAAGGGTGATGGGACAATAATACCTCCGTAAAAAAGACACTTATATTAAAGATGTACGTGGGAAATCAAAGAAGGCAATTAGGAGTAAAAATGTCAGCCCATATTCGAGGCTTGTATTTTGTGTCTACAGCTTGGCTAGATGGCCAGAACAATTTTTTAGGCGACGGACGGGACGTCTTAAAAGGTGTGAAAGAAATGAAAATAACGAAAAAATCATTTAATTTTAAATATTATTTAAATACCAGGTATATATCTCTTCAAATAACCTACCGTTAATGAAATACCTATCGCTTCTCATATATGTATATATAAATAATTTAATTCATTTATGTTAATACCCAATAGCATATAAATTATTTATCGATAGCAGTACTTATATAGCTTTACGCATTCCATTTGTTAATTATCATTGTCAACAAAATTAAATAAGCTACAAGCAGAATGCATATTAATAAAACTTTTAATGATTGTGATTATAAAAGGTTCCATATAAAATCGTTATCTGTATGTCGTAAGTCGCAGATTTGAAGCGATTTACATATGTAATGTATGTTATGTGTTGTTTTAGCCAGATAGTTGATGATATGACAGTTATCAGTGCCCATGACCGACGAAGGCGCCTGTGCGCCGCCAAAATGACTTTGACAATTTACAATCTGTAATATGTCTATGATAATGTGTAGTATTGCCGCTCTAATAAAATAAATGACATAGCACTAATAGTATTTTTATACTTTAACAAAAGTATTTTTATACAGTTCCTTTGTCTTTGAAAATTAAATTTTTTTTTTTTCTCTTCGTGTTTGTTATGTTTGTCTATAAGTGCTTGTTACATTAAATCCCATTATTAGAAATTCCGTGGCAGCCTTCAGTTGTTTCTCCTAAATAAAAATAAATTATTTAGCTGAGATTGTTCCCTGTGCATGCATGTCATGTCTGATAAGACTTATTAATCAAATAATATTTTGTGGTGTAAGAAGATAACTACAACTTCAAACTTAATACATTCATAAAAAAACGATTGATTAATAAAAATTAAATATTAAAATCAACTATGCTTCGGTGAATTACAACAATGACCTACAAACCCGATTCGATATTGAAACTTTTAAATTCCCTTAAACTACTGAATTCCTGATAAAGCCATGTAAATACTGGACCGCATTAGCGCCACCAAATTATTTCTGAATGTTTAATGCGTGGTCAGTCACCGGCCAGGGGAAATTACATTTTAATTTATCGCGATAAAGTGCAAAATCAATCCGAACTCATTGATTGGGATGAATCAAACTTGTATGAGAGTCATTTTTGAATCAATTGTTTGGCATTGATGGACGAAATCAAGTTGAGAGTCATTTTAATTTATCCGTATGCAATTGGAATGAATTGATATTAAATAACATTTTGTGAACTAATATTTTTGTGTTTGCAAATGTAGAAGGTTTCTTAATGATTTTCGTTTACTTATGTGCTACTTACAATTTTTTGTAATAAATGAACTAATAAATCAACAGGTAGAAAAAAAAGCCAAATCCTTCCAATCATCCCAAAGAATTTTGATATATAATTTTTAATTAGTTTGTTTCTCGTTCCGTTGTTTGGGTCGTAGAGCCAGTAAGTAAGTTCATGTATAGTGGATACACTCGAAAAACTAGGACATATACATTTTCCAAACAGAACGACACATAAATTCTAATCACCAAACATACGTGTTTGTGTCAAACCGAATTGCTTAAACATTGCACTTTACAACCACTGCATACAGCCTTTGAGCTGCGCAATCAAATATAAACCTTATTTATTGACCAGTACTGGTCATTTATGCGCGAATGTTTTCACTGATATTTACTGTCTGTTTTGAGTGATAATGAGATGCGATTGTATGCAACTTCCGTTTGTAACTGACTCAGTAATAGCTGAATGGAAGCTTTTATCCTTTTGTATGTGCTGTCCTATTTTTACAGCGAAGGAAGTTTTTGATGTGTCCGATGTTTGTTTGAAAATATTCGCTTTGTTTCAAATGAACTGAAAAATATTCTAGTTTATTTCAACGATTCGAATCTGTCATTTGTGAACAGATGTCATGTCATATATTTTAAGCAAAATTTACATATTTTTTTAGCACAAAACTGGACTGACGTTAGCCACACTCTCACCTGAGATGTGGCCTAGGAGGGCACACCTGTCCACACATGTCTGTGCAACTGCCGCTTCAATAAACCCGTATTATCTAGGGAA
This sequence comes from Pieris brassicae, assembly GCF_905147105.1. Taxonomy (NCBI): domain Eukaryota; kingdom Metazoa; phylum Arthropoda; class Insecta; order Lepidoptera; family Pieridae; genus Pieris; species Pieris brassicae. The sequence continues at coordinate 588,196 of NC_059671.1, read as the reverse complement.
CGGCTCAAGAAGTTTCACTCCTTTGCTTTTTTTTAAAGAAACGCGGCACCAAATCCGGCAGTGCGGCACTTGGAGATGTCAACAATGAAGGGGTGTAACTCTTAAGTTAATATTACACTACGATATTAATCTTCTTATTGGTATAAAAACAAAATCTTTCGTTGTCAAAACTAATTATATTCTTAAAACTGTTGTAGCCTTTCTTAATCTCAACACAAAACCCCTCAATGAATCAAGACTCCGGAGTCAAAACGCAATCACGAACAAGGAAACCGCATTACACTTTTATAAAAATGACGCTATCTACGAGCGATCCCCGACAAGGTGTTGGGGCTACAAATAATTTATTTCTTTCCACAAACACAGACAACATAAGCCGCGAGAAAAATAAGCAAACTACCCACTTAAAAGACGCAGAGCCCCGAGACGGCAGTGCAACGCGAAATCGAACCTTCCTGCATCGCGCCAAACTCAAAAGTCAACCGTTTCAACGCTGACGTCGGGTCGTTTTGAGACTACCGCATAGTTCCTACAAAGGAGTATAAATTTCGCGCCCGAGCTGACTTGGGGAGCGTCGCTTCGACCTTATTTAATTTCATAATAAATTGCAATAATTGCATTAGTCGGGCTGGCTAGGAAATAAATCACGCGATACGACGAGGTCGCTTGTCAAGCAGTAAAAATGACGGGCTATCGTAGCTCTGTTTTGGTGCATTGCCCCGATGTCGTAAACTTGAAAATACGTCGTCGCAAGGAAATAATAGCGATTCTATCAATGCGTTTCATGTTCGCGGAGTGCATTACTCTCCGATTCTCACTATGAATCATAACAAGAACGGCTATTATTGTCACAAGTCATGTTTCGATATGATACTTTCCAATATCCATTCATTATATTTTATGCCCACTTCCATTCAGAACAATCATACAATTAAAGATATCTTAAATCGTTGGGTTGTAACTTATATAATAAATTTGCTTTGTACGTTAAATAGACCTTATTAGGAAAATCATTATATATTAGTCTGTCACATAAATATCTAAGATGTCCAATTTAATTTGAGCGTTACAGTAATTAAAACTAATTTCACTCAAGTCGTATCCAATTAACGATAAACTTCCAAGGCGACCTTATAATTGTGTCTATATATTTTCCGTCGCAGACAAGCAACAGACTATCAACCCCCACTACGTTATCTAAAAGTACCCCTTATGAAGATTCGATTAAGCCTGCGCAGATTAGTCAACCCCGATAACGAGTGTACATGGAAAAACAATTACGAAAATACTGAAACAATGATTGGATGTAAAGTTTCTCTTTGTTTTCTGTATCTTAACGTGGCTTGCGGTGGGCGGGTCTGTGAGACCTATGAGGGGATTGTTGTCGGAGAAATAGGTGCGGTATTTGAGGGTTGAACATTGGGTCGTTAGAGTAAAATTTATTGTTTTTTAGATAAACTAAATAGGTATAAGTGAGAGTTGCTGGAATATTTCAGGAGATCATTTACTTACTAGCAAAGACCACGCCCCGTGAGTATTACCCTTATAAACCTTTTTCATACGTGTTTTTAGTTTCACTTTATTAATTAGGTATAGTGTTTGCTATTTAGCTAATAACATACGCAAAGCATAAAGGTACATTAAACTGTAACATAATTAATGAATTACAGTGAAAATTACAAAATAAACATATGTTTTAACAAACTTAAAAATTTTATATAATTATTTAAGGGAAATTATTGTGCGACTATCGCTGCTTAACGAATATTATATAGAATAAGTAGTAGGTGTCGAGAAGTCGAAACAATATTTTTTCGAGTTGGTAAACTTATCATATGTTTCTCATTCTACAGTTGCGCTGTTCATATCTGAAGGACGTGATAGTGGCGCCGCACAACTTCTATTTAGATCTCTGCGATCTTCTGTCCTTTCACTCTCATCTTCACTAATTTCTAGGGAATTTAGTACTGTGATGTGCTGATTCCCCTTTCCTTCTTTACAGATGTTTGTGTTTTGTGCTCGATACACCCTGCTGCCAGTGTTCTCAAACTGGGTTTAGTAATTAACTCATTACTTATTTGCCTTAAACGTGACTTCAAAGACAACATTTTATAAATGTAAATTATATGAAATATACTCATATCGAAAAAATCCGCGGCTGATGCAAGAGCAAACGATAACAAAATCCATTTATAACATCACCACAGCGTTAGCTCAGATAGTAACTACAAAACGCAAATCTATGATAAACAATGTTACTAAAAGCGAACCATCCATAACCGATGCTTCGAGAAAGTCGATTAATATTCACGTCACGGGTCAAAATAAAAGAGCTTTCAAAACAACCGACACAATGTAGATAACATTACTCGGATAAAATCGATTATCCGATTACAAAAACAATGACCGAGTCATCGGATATCGAGATTCTTCGATATATCGATTCTAGATGCGATACATATCCGGTATCTTTATCAAAATATACTGACGTCATTAATGGGTTAGCTAGGTTAGCTTAATAGTAATACAATTGTATATGGACCTACTCTAAAATGAGTAAAAAAAATACATCTTACACCTAAAGCTTACACTAATATATTTTCAAGTAAAATACCTTACGATAGAAATTCTAATTTTTTTTTTGTTATTGAGTTTTTTTATAAATAAATGGACTTTAAAATGTTGTAGATAATAATGTCTTCTATAAAACTGTAGTAAATCACTTTGCTCTTTTGTAAATAATTTCTGTAGCGCATGCGATTCAGAAATTTCTGTTAGATAACGTTGGGTATTAATGGTGAAATAATTTTTCAGATCGGTTTCAATGTTTTGGAGCATATTCTATGTTGTTTACAACAATCAAATCTTTCCTATTTATAAACTAAAAATAAGAAGAGCCAACTTTTTTAGGCCTGGGCCTCAGATTTCTGTATCTGTTTCATGATCATTTGTCAACATATGCCGTCGATTTTCTAGGTCTAAGGCAAGCCGGTTTCCTCACGATGTTTTCCTTCAACGTTCGAGAGAATGTTAAATGCGTACCAAGACAAAGTATATAGCTGGGGATCGAGCCTACGACCTTAGGGATGAGAGTCGCATGCTAAAGAAAGTAGACCAACACTGTTCGCTTTATAATATTAGTATAGATAAAATATTATTTTTTATAACACATCGTATTTTATTTCATCTCATCCAGTTATCTATAAAAGATGTTAATTTCATCGTGTATTGATATTAGTATGCGGTGCATCCTACAGTTCAGGGATCACTCATACCTATGCCTTTATGTATTCCTTACAGAACGTTATTATAAACAATTTTTCTTTAATAAAACCGTTATACGTTTTGAAAGTCTCACAAGCTTCAACATTAAATGTGGTAGTGAGCTTAACGATACTAATGACCGCCTATGTCAAAAACTCAATCGATTTTGTTGTATAAACTATAACCATATTAAGAGCTGATATTTTAAATTAAATACATCATGGATAAAGTATTTTTTGATACACTTTTACTTTTTATATAATAACATAATTTTAAAATTAAATGTGATGTTACACAAATGAGTTAATAAAAGACAATATAGAATAATACAAAGAAGTGGGTTTTTTAATCCCCTAATATTATATAAATATATTGTCTGTAATATAATATAAGTTTCTTAATACTTCCGAACGTAATTTAGTGAAGCCAGTCCACTCATGTGGGAAGCTAAATTGATTTATAACATTGTAACTATAGAGTAAATACACTTAGCCTTTGGCAGGTGGTAAAAGGTTGTTGGTTTAGGACACACTCCCTAATAGAGACTTTCACCTTATTCAACATTTATTGATTTTCAAAGAAAGCTTTAGTATTAAGGGATTTGGTACAATCAATGATTCTATTGAAGTGAGAGTCTATAAAAAAGGCAGTTTTTCGCAGTGATGCCTTAAATAATAGTTAAAACGTTCTCGGCCGTGGTGGCTGATCTCTTTTCAAACTTGCCATGTATGCACGAGTGTATCCGTAGGTGCACTATAAGTTCACTATGCCAACTACTTCATACGGTGGGATGGTGAGGTGTACGACACTACTAGAGTATCATGAGAGTAGGTGGAAGACCGACAGCTGTGTGCTCATCCGAGGGTAAACTTGATATGACAGTCTCTTGTTGACGACAATATCTCCAATAGAAATTAAAAACACCTTTGTATTTCTCCAACTTCCTATTTAATTACGATCATAACAGCCATACGTTTATTTGTTTAGCCGGAAATTGAACCCAGATACACAGATAAACACTACGCCATGAAGACAGAATTCAGTCAAGTTCTAAGTGAAGTACTTTCATTTGAAAACTGTCTAATATAAAATTAATCATCACAACGAAAGGAACCCGTGGGTAATATAAGATAAATCACAATTGACACAAATTAATAAGCCCCTAAAGCCATATTAATTATTGTTATCTGATCTAATCGGCGTCAATTGTAACCATTTGATATTACCGTATTATTTCATGCATAAATTACCTTTACAAGTGTAAAGGAGAAATGATAATTATATCAATACATCAGTGGCGCTATAACCTTTTTAGGTCTAGGCCTCAGATTTCTGTATCTGTTTTATGATCATTGGTCAAGGCATGTAGTTAATCCTCCTGTGCCTGACACGGTTTCTTCACGATGTTTTCTTTCGCTTTTCGAGCGAATGTTAATAGTGATTGCCTGGATGAGATCGCTCGAAACCGATAAGGCTGTCAGTTTTCCTTTTGTATGTATATGTTCAATTTTTTTCATATTGTAATGTAACGAAGTGTTATTACATAAATAAATTCGTTCATAGAAGTGCACAGCCGGTATCGAATCTACGACCTCAGTTACGAGAGTCGCACACTGAAGCCACAGCTCAATTACACAATTATGACAGCACTATGAAAAAAATATATTTATTGTATGCCATGCTGTAATCGCCAAATTTAAAATAAATGGTCGTTCCACCCATGGACCATTATCAGACGGCTCGCGAATGGCTTTAACAGAATTGGGACGCTTTTTTTCAAGTTCTCTGCGTTTTAATACAAAATTATTAAGCCTGTTGGTTTATTAAATATTAAATTGTCGTCATTCCGTTCTAACTTGTTATAATTACTACAGTCATTTAGCTACATCGGATCATTATTATCTCAAATCTATGCGTTTGCGTCGCAGTCATACACACTTAACTTTACTAAGGTGATTAAATTCTTAAAGGCAAGGTGGATTTATACCCTTAGCGTTTATTTGGACCATAAGTTTGACAACACTTAATGTTCTTATTACTTATATATATGACTTAATGAAATTAATATGACATTTGCATGAATATATTTATATGTATTGTGCGGACTATTATAATTGATCGATCTAAATGTACAATTTTCTTGCAAATAATGATTTATTACTATTATTATTATTGCTCAATAGTACTGATAAGACCGTTACGACTGGAGGAGTCGAGGCAGGCGTAGGAATAACAGCGGTATTTGAACGTGGTTCCAACTTTGGTTCTGCATTAAATTTACCTTAGAAGTTCTGTTTAATTATTTATTTCCAAAAAGATTATTTTATCTATATCTGTAGTAGAGGTATCGGGTTTATTTTGTACTCGCTCTAACATTAGACTGTACTTAACTTCATATGAGGCAACGTGCTTTTGTTGTGTGCTTGCTGGAAACCGACACCTCACGATTTAAAACCGTCATGGTCGGTTCAACAATTCAAGCTGTTCACTTTTTACAGATTATACTCATTTTGTTTATTGTTTGTGTGGTGGTACATACTGTTACGAGCTAGGGGATCGGATAGAAAATGCCGTGGATTTCTTCAAGGGTTTATTTATTGGTAAATCAAATGAGGAATTTATGGGCACAAATTAATAGCAGAAATGCACTTATAGCACACAAAAACAATCACTTATTACTTCACTTATGCACACTTCACACAGTACTTTATCACTTATATTCACTTATATTCACTTTTATCGCTTCGGTGTTTCGCTCTTGTAATCACATTCAAAACTAAGTGACTAGTCGCGTTTCGGCTCGCTTATATATCCCTGGGAATAATTCTAAACAATATTCGAGAACTTTCTAGGCGGGCTTGCTACTGAGTAGCGATTGCACAATTCTAGAACGTTCGCACTCTTTGTCTCTTTCGCACGTTGCTCCGTCCTTGTCGTACGGCGTTCTAGAGTGCTCGTCTAGTTTCGAGAAAGTTCTGATCTTCTCTCTCTCTCTCTCGTATCATTTCGTCCTTGTCTCACACCTAGAAAGTTCGGTCTAGAATATTCCTTCACCAAAGGGGTATAACTAGGCCTGAAAACGCCTGAAAACGGGTCTCCTGAAAACTGCACTACTCGACTACACATGTTCTGAAACCGACTGAAAAAAGGTTTCAGCTTCCTGAAAACTAGGGTAATATTATGAAAATTACAATTTTCTAATATGTGATTGACCCTCTCCTGAAACGGTCAGAAATCATATTACAGCTTGCTGAAAAGTTCTCTAACTAGTGGAAAAATCTAGAAACATTGCAGTCGACCCGTCTTCGTAACACTACCCCTTCCTTAGACATGCTCGTCCCGAGCATCATTACATCCTTTATAGGGAGCCAATCGATTTATGTGAACGACTTTCGGTTTGCTCCTTAAACCACCCACTTTCTTTATGCGATAGGTAACGTCATTTATCTTCGTGACTATCGTGTATGGACCGTCCCAGTCAGCTTGAAGCTTTGGTGATTTGCCTTTTCGTTTTGTTGGGTTATGGAGCCATACTTGCGAGCCTTCTTTAAATTCTATGTGATTCGTCTTTCTGTCATACCTAATCTTCGTAGTCTCACTTATTTTACTTTGTGATGCTCGTACGTGTTCATGGATTTCGTCCAGTTTATTGCGCAGATCCGCAGCATATTCTGTAACACTCTCCGGTGTGTCAGGTGGTCGCCCAGTTACAATATCCGCTGGTAATCTAAGTTGTCTCCCAAACATGGCTAAAGCAGGAGTAACATTTGTGGTTTCATGAACCGCAGACCGGTATGACATTAGAAATAATGGAATATACTTGTCCCAGTCTTTTTGATGGTTGTCCACCAGTTTTGCCAAGTGCCTTTCCAAAGTTTGATTGAAGCGTTCCACCATTCCATCTGACTGTGGGTGATATGGAGTAGTCCGCGTCTTATGAATTCCCATTAATCGGCACAATTCTTGAAATAGTAGAGACTCAAAATTTCTTCCCTGATCACTGTGCATTTCCAAAGGTACTCCAAATCTAGAGAATACGTCATTTACAAGTATCTCAGCTACTGTAACTGCCTCTTGATTGGGAATAGGGAATACTTCGGGCCACTTCGTAAAATAATCCATAACAACCATGATGTACTTATTTCCTTTTTCTGTTAACGGAAATGGTCCAGCTATGTCAACTGCTATCCTCTCCCATGGAGCTCCGACATTGTATTTCTTCATACTCGCTCTAGTTCTCGACTGTGGGCCTTTAACAGCTGCACAAGCTTTACATTTCCGAATCCAGTCTTCTACATCTTCGCGGCAATGTATCCAATAAAATCTCTCTTTAATTTTCAAAAGAGTCCTTTTTACACCTAAGTGTCCGCCTGATGAGCCGTCATGAAACATTTCCAATATGTTGCGAATCTTGGCTCTTGGCACAACTAACTGTAGATGAGATGCATCCCCACGAGCGTTTTCCCATTTACGACATAACACCCCATTATGGAGAATTAAGCTATCCCATTGAGCCCAGTAACTCTTGGTCGTGGTGCTAGTAGATGCAACATCATTCCATCGCGGCTTTATAGCTGAAGATTTCATCCAGTCCAGAATTGGTTTAATGTCAGAGTCTTGTTGTTGCTCTTCCTGAATTAATTTACCACACCAATCTGGACTAATCGTATCCGTTCTTAGTATCCTCACTGGTTCATTATCCCTTCCATCCTCTTCGTTAACTTTATCGCACGGTCCTTGAGACACATCATCTGAACTCCTTAGCTCTCTTTCATGAATAGATAACATGTCAGAAAATTTCTTTAATTGTCCCTCTGCGTTTGATAGAAGTATTGACAGGGCTTCCTTATAGTTATCCAGAACTGTTCGAACTGCGTTCCACTCTTGTTGATTACTAGCCTGTCCGTCCACATTGATTACTCTACAGGCGTCATAACTACTTTTTGAAGAGTTGCCTTTAAAACAAACTTCCTGCTCTCCACACTTGAACATTCCCTTTTCCAGATCTATCTTACACTTATAATACTTCATGAAGTCTAATCCGATTATGCAGTCATCTACTATGTCGGCAAGAACAACCTTGTGTCTGTATAAACTTCCACCAATCTTGAAGGTTGCGATACCTTCTCCCCGGTCGGTTATGCGCTGACCTGTTGCCGTAACAAGCTGTACAATTCCTCTAGAAGGGCTTTTATAAAATGTCTTCAAAAGCTGGTATCTGATCACTGTTCGTGAAGCTCCTGTATCAAGTGTCAGATCACACTTAGTGCCATTGACTTCTCCTTCGATAACTAAGGTATTCCCACGTCTAACCTTCACATCACCTCGGAAGTCTTTCTTAGGGCACGAAAACCTCATGTGCCCTACTTCCCCACAGATATAACAGGTTGGCCCTCGTTGACCATTAGCTTTTTCCGTGATAGCCCTAATGCGGTAAGGTTGAGGGTCTTTCCGAATTGCCTCCACCTCCAACGCATGGGCTAGAGCATCCTTAAGTTCCTTATGGTGACCAAGGTTCACAGCTATTCGAATTTCACGGTCTCGAATACCGTCGACAAAAGCTTGAACCAACATCTTATCTGCAACATCTGGTGAGGATGCGTAGGCCTTCCTTACCAGCTTCTCTATTTCTAGTCCCCATTTTTGCAAACTTTCATTTGTCTGCTGTATTCTATCCTTCAATTGAGCCCTGTAAACGTGCTCTAAATGTGCGTCTCCATACCGTGATTCCAGGGCATCTAGCAGTTGCTTCAACGTCACCTTACCTTTCTTGGTATCTAATATGGAGAGGGCTTCGTCTCGCAATCCCAGAATAAGGGCGGTAACTGCTTGATCGTCAGTCCACCCGTTTGACTGTGCTACAGTCTCAAATTGAAGCTTGTACGCGCCCCAAGAAGATGTACCATCAAAGGGAGGCACTTTCACATTTCCAGGTGGTGCTACAGTCGTGACAACACCAGAGGTCTTCAGGCATTGGATTTCATTTTCTAATCCAAGGATACGTTTATCCTGCTTGGATAGCTTACAATCCATATTAGATTCCAAATTCTCGATCTTTTCATCTACCTGTATTTTCAGGTCACAAAGTTTTTCTCCTATTCGGCGAGCCTGCTCCTCTATCATGCGACGTGTCTGAGCCTGTTCTTCCATCATTTGGCGTGTATGTTCGTCTTGACGGCGTGCCTGTTCTTCTTGACGGCGTGCCTGTTCTTCCATCATTTGTTTTGTCTGTTCTTCCTGACGGCGTGCCTGTTCTTCTTGACGGCGTGCCTGTTCTTCTTGACGGCGTGCCTGTTCTTCCTGTCGGCATGCCTGTTCTTCTTGCCGGCGTGTCTGTTCTTCAATCATTTGGCGTGTCTGTTCTTCCTGACGGCGTGCCTGTTCTTCAATCATTTGGCGTGTCTGTTCTTCCTGACGGCGTGCCTGTTCTTCCTGACGGCGTGCCTGTTCTTCCTGACGGCGTGCCTGTTCTTCCATCATTTGTCGTGTCTGTTCTTCTTGACGGCGTGCCTGTGCTTCCATCATTTGCTGCAGAGCAAGGAGGATGTTGCCATCGTTACTTTCACCCATCCCGCGGTTCGCATCGAAACTTTGTCGCCGGGCGGCGTCGCGTGCTGATTGCGCCCTTGTCTGCACTCCCTCCGCAGCTGAAGACTCTGCCACAGACTCCTCTTGATTCTCCCTTGGAGTAATTGGCATGTTTCTATCCCACTTCTGACACCAAAATGTTACGAGCTAGGGGATCGGATAGAAAATGCCGTGGATTTCTTCAAGGGTTTATTTATTGGTAAATCAAATGAGGAATTTATGGGCACAAATTAATAGCAGAAATGCACTTATAGCACACAAAAACAATCACTTATTACTTCACTTATGCACACTTCACACAGTACTTTATCACTTATATTCACTTATATTCACTTTTATCGCTTCGGTGTTTCGCTCTTGTAATCACATTCAAAACTAAGTGACTAGTCGCGTTTCGGCTCGCTTATATATCCCTGGGAATAATTCTAAACAATATTCGAGAACTTTCTAGGCGGGCTTGCTACTGAGTAGCGATTGCACAATTCTAGAACGTTCGCACTCTTTGTCTCTTTCGCACGTTGCTCCGTCCTTGTCGTACGGCGTTCTAGAGTGCTCGTCTAGTTTCGAGAAAGTTCTGATCTTCTCTCTCTCTCTCTCGTATCATTTCGTCCTTGTCTCACACCTAGAAAGTTCGGTCTAGAATATTCCTTCACCAAAGGGGTATAACTAGGCCTGAAAACGCCTGAAAACGGGTCTCCTGAAAACTGCACTACTCGACTACACATGTTCTGAAACCGACTGAAAAAAGGTTTCAGCTTCCTGAAAACTAGGGTAATATTATGAAAATTACAATTTTCTAATATGTGATTGACCCTCTCCTGAAACGGTCAGAAATCATATTACAGCTTGCTGAAAAGTTCTCTAACTAGTGGAAAAATCTAGAAACATTGCAGTCGACCCGTCTTCGTAACAATACGTATACCCATTAAAATTAAAAGCATTTCTCATTAAACTAAACTGTTTCAACAAAATGAATAAATCAATAATTTTACGCCCTCAATTTATACGGAGAGTTTTGCACCCTCGCGTTTTGCTTACTCGCTGACTCAGCGTTACACACGAACCGAATACTTATTTCACATACTACTCTAAATTCACTGTCCTGTAGGAAATGCGAAAGAATTTTAGTAAAATCCGTTTACGGTTAAAGTGTTCAAAAGCAATTTAAAATTTAGAAGCATTTATATAAATAAATGATAAACAAGTATTTTTCTGTTAATTGAAATGTAAGTATGAGGTAATTAAATGTTTATCAAGTATGCTATTTATTCCTTTATCTTCAAACTAATTGCTGTAATATATTGTTCCTATCGTAGGTCATGTTTGAAAGTAGTATTAATAATTCTGTATGATAAATACTTTTTTGTCATTTTTACGTAATATATATAAGTCATATATGTTATTAGAAGGTGATTAGATAAGCCGCAGAATTATGTTTCCACCTAAAGGCTTTAAATATTAACAAAAAAAGAACCTTAAAAGCTATTATAGGCCTTTATTTCATGTAACAGAAGGAAAACGGGCAGGAGGCTCATCTTATATTAAGTGATATCCTCGCGCATGAACACTCACATTGCCAGAAGAAACACAACTTAGAACCCTTCACGAAAACAGCGTAGAGTCTTCTTAAAGGCCAGCACGCGTGAGGTATCACTAAACATCAGGTGATCCTGCCCCTTTTGTCTCCTATTTTATAAAAATAAAAGCTGAGCCTCCAGCCCGTGAGACTTTTCTATCTGATATATGTGCATGTCCAAATCTGGATTCTAAGACCGGCAAGTCTGATGTTGCTTGGTCACTACCAAAAACACATCGGACTAAAAGTAAATATTAAAGGTAAACACTATTACAGAAAGGGATTTAATAATTCTGTAAAATAAATAATTTTATTAGCTTTCAGCTTTTGTATTAACATGACAGTATAAAATCACTTTAGTGAAAATATTTAAATATAATTGACGCAGAAGCATATTGAAAACCTTAATACAAACGTGTCGAATTCACCTATTTATCGTGAGGTCCATTAGACGTGAAAGCGCTCCAAAATTCAAACTTTAACCACATAAATTCAGCATAAAATAAACAAAGACAATGCTATCCAGCACCCTATTGTTCGCACACAGTTTGATTAACAATGACAGTTATAAAACAATATTTCTTTTTTATATTGTTTTTTAAGATATTACGCAGTATCGTGAATTATAAAAGTTATTGAGTAGAAAATGTTTCCTTAATATTGCATAACTTACAAGAAATATTCTTGATTCTATGTAGTTTAAATCACTTATCAACAACAAGTTAACAAAATGTAGACAGGTAATCTTGGCATCATGAAATTAACATCTGTTGCCCCAAAAGCAATATTAAAAATCATATCTATTGAAACCGGAATGCAGGACAAGGCCCACTGTTAGTTGTAAGTTCTGTATTTCAACCATCTATTGTTCCCGTCAATATGGATAGAGTAGACACATTATGCTCATACGATAACTTTTGACCCCAGATACAATGGGTTATATTGTACTGATTCGGTGAATTCTAACTGTTGTTTTAGTCACAAATACCTATATCAACATTATATTTAAACCACTCACCGTGCAATAGATAAAAGAAGAATATATAATATTAGGTCCTTACATATGAAATTGGCGTTATGTCGTACTGGCCACTTTGACCTCAAATACCTCCTCTTTGGTTAGGAATTTCAAATTCAAATTTGTACAGCTATTTACTCATGTATTTGTGCTTCGATGACCGTCATTCATTTGTTGTTTTCTTCTGTTTTTTTTCTGTTTGCGTCACTCATCTTACAAAGTGGAAAACTTAAAGTATCGCATTATTTACGAGTACGAGTTCCGCCGTGGCACTAGTGCTGCGGTAACGACTCGAAGGGTGAATGATGTGTATGGCGGTCATGTTGTAAAAGAAAACACAGTTCCTTTTTGGTTCCAACGTTCTCGTTCTGGAAATTTCGACCTGCAGAACAAACCCCGTGGACGGCCTAAGACTCAAGTAGATAATGAAGTATTGAAGGCTATTGTGGAAGCGGATCCATCGCAAACCACATCTGAGTTAGCTGCAGGCTGCGTTGTTCGTGATAAAACTGTTTTATTTCACTTGAAGCAAATGGGAAGATTAAAAAGCTTGAAAGGCGGGTACCTCACGAATTGACTGAAGCAAACCGGCAAACGCGCGTCGACTGCTGCGTTACATTACTGAACCAGCACAATAATGAAGGTATTTTAAACCGAATCATTACCTGTGATGAAAAATGGATTCTTTACGATAATCGGAAGCGCTCAGCGCAATGGTTGGATCCTGGTCAGCCAGCCAAATCCTGCCCCAAGTGAAAATTAACCCCAAAAAAGTTACTTGTAAGCGTTTGGTGGACTAGTGCCGGTATTGTTCATTGCAGTTTTCTCAAATCTGGCCAGACTATTACGGCTGAGGTCTATTGTCAGCAATTGCAAACCATGATGGAAAAGCTAGCGGCTAAACAACCTAGGCTGGTCAATCGCTCCACGCCACTGCTACTTCACGACAACGCTAGACCACACACTGTCTAAGACATCCTCCGTACTCCCCGGACCTTGCTCCAACAGATTACCATTTTTTTCGAAATTTGGACAACTTCTTGCAAGGGAAAAAATTTAACTCTGATGGGGCAGTCCAAATCGCCTTCACAGATTTTATTGATTCCCGTCCGACTGGTTTTTTTTAGTAAAGGGATCAATGAACTACATATGAGATGGCAAAAGTGCATAGAAAACAATGGTTCATACTTTGATTAATTAAATATGTTATATTTAAAAATATTCGACTTTTTGTTCCTCCCGTACAAAACCCCAATTTTATATGTAAGGACCTAATATAATACAATAGAATTTCTATTCCAAGTATTTTGATTGTATTGAATAAGATTGTAGAAAAAGTTCTTCGTGGGTAGACGAATGAATGAATAAAAATCTTATTTCGCAATATAATTGCTGTGTTTACATACTTGCGCCCATTTTTAAGTAATATTATTGGAACTTTTATAAAAAAATTGAAACATTTTAAAGACCTCTATAATTATAATAAATATTTTTTACATATCCTTGCATTTGTCATGTTTTCTAATATATAAGTATATAAATTAATAAATATAAAAGCCTTATTGAAAATGCTTAGTATGACCAAAGGTAATTTGTCAAAATAATAATATTTTTTTAGGGTGAGATTCAGGAACGAGACAAGCACAATCTTAAACGTTTTAACAAACGGGAGACAGACTTGCTAAGTATCGTCTCTGTATCCTCTCATATTCCCGGACTTCTGTGTCTGTTTTCTTGATTTTTTTCTAAATAACCAGGTATTCAAGATCAGCCTGCCTGTCCAATGACTATTGATATGAGTTAGATGCTGATGTCCCAACGCACAAAAGTGCCGTTACTCAAACCTCTGAAAATGTTTTTATATAAACCTAAATGAATTAAACGAGAACGCAAAGCTAGATTGGAAAGAGATTTTTGTATTCCTACTAGAATAGTGATCTAGGTTGTAAAAGTTACGAGCCACCTCGGACATTCTGACCCTGGGGCATTGCCAGGATAACTCGCGTTAGTACATCTTGAACACAATTGAAAGTTGAGAGTTTATTTCGATTTTTACTATCGAAGAATACGATTTTTATACTTTAGAATATTTGTATATTCGAAATTAACTTAAAAAAGATTCTATTTCTCAGTACAATTACTTATTTTACTAACCGGCTTACATAAGAAGTTTATACAGGTTTATAATACGCGATTGTTTTAAATATACTTATTACAATTGCTTTTTACGTGTCTTCTCAATTATATTCAGTAAAACGTAATTTTATGAAAGAATTAGTTACTAGCATTTATCTACCTTTTTTGTTGACCTGATGTTAAGTGATACCACTGCCTATGGACACACTCAATGCCAGAGGGCTCGAAAGAAAGGAAATATCAAGTAAAATAAAACAAATAAAAATTTGGAATTTAGTACTGTATCCGTTACCATGATTTCATTTCCATACTACTTATCACACACACTATTTAAATTTTATAATTGTTTACACTCTTGACATCTACTGCTGGATCATAGGCCTCTGCCCTAAATTTTCAGTGCGACAGGCTCCTCGTGCTCTGCATCTCCACCCTCATTAGGTCATCTGGATGATTTGAATTTTATAATAAGATACATACATCTTTGTTTTTATCAAGAGTCGTGTGTAGTTTATAATATTTTAATCAAAAAAAGGTTCTTACTAATCTTTAATTTTTCTCGAAGAAAGGAAGATAAGAAAATAACCCACTTAAAATTAGAATGAATCATCATTAGTTCAACAAGCATAAAACATCAACCCTTTCTAAATAAGAGTTGCAGACACGTTCATTGTTTCTGTTTTTAAAGTTGCACTTATTAAATTTAAGAGAGTCGTAACAACCCTTCAGATTACCGGGGAGGGTTTTATTAGGGAGTAACGAGTGGTGATAAGAAGGAATAATGCCCCTTCGAAGGGTTTTGGCGCAGTTTATAAGCGAATGTTCATAGTTTCAAAACGATTCACTGGATCTTTACAGGTATTGTACGTTTTGTTTGTTTTTCTGCATAAGTCTTGATATGATAATAAACCTGTGGTATCTCGGACACATGAAAATAGTGTCAAAACATTACAGAACACTAAGACTGTTAATGAACATTATCTTAGTTTAAGCATTTGTGTTATAGAAAATTAGCCATAATTATTGTATAGGCCAGATTGTAAATCATGTAAATTCGTAATTTATGAACTTTATTGTAATAAAAAAGAATCTTGATATATTAGTAGTTCATATTTAAATCATTTTGTGACTGAGTGTTTTTTCCCTTTTTGTCGCTTTGTCATGAACAATTAATTATCTTTTAAAGATCTATCTAACATTTATTTCATACATCTTGTAATCAAGAGACATGAACACCTAACAGAGCATAAATAACTAACTCTTATTAATAAGGCATAACGTCTTCATCAACTTACCATTATTGTTTCTCGAGAAATCGAATTGACACAAAGGCAGTTACCCATTGTAGAATACTAAGTTATTATGTAATTGCTTTGTTTTATGGATGGTTTTAAACGCGAATATCTTCTAACTTAACAAATCTTAAGCTTCGAGCATCCACTGTTTAATCTGCAATTCCATCTTGACTTAAATGAACACCTCACTCCGTATCGATTGTATGATAGTGTAAACCTCCTGTCTTAATGAATTGATTTGACACGCTGTGTGCTTGGAAAGGTATCTTTATTTCTTAATGTAATTGGATTTGAAGAGCCTAGAGGTTTCTATGGGGATATTTATTCTACGCTCCCAGGTGCATAAGAGGAGAAAGTATTTTTGTTTGTTAAACAAAATGTAAAAATTACAGAAAAATACAATGCAACGTGATACAACACGTATTTATCACAGTTTTATAAACTAAGATTAAAATATAAAATAAACAAGCTTTACCTGTTTGTCCATAATACCAGTGAGTGCGCTGCCGGCACACAAACAAAGTACGATGTTATATATGCTATTAATATATTATGAATTGGATTTTAATTGCATATAAATTAAGGAGCTTTTTATTTATAAAATCAGTGTTCACCTAGTGGCTACACCGGGCGAATCTCACCCCTACAGTCGAAGTTTCGATATTGACAGAGCACCTTTCAGTCTATGAGCGCATTTAACATTCGCTCGAACTGTAAAACATCGTGAAGAAACCGGCTTGCCTTAGACCCGAGTCGATGGTGTAAGTCAGGCACAGGAGGCTGCTGTACTTACTTGCCTATTAGATTGACAAATGATCATGAAACAGATACAGAAACTGAGGTCCAGACCTAAAAAAGTTCTGTGTTGTGGCTTTTTTCTTATTATAAATAACATTAACCTAAAATCACACTGTACTCTTTACGAATTGTTGTAAATAAACCTTGAACTATTCCTTGTTTACTCATTAAAAGGTCTATAAACGTTGAACATAAAACTGGAGAATACACGACTTTCCCACAGAAAGTAAACAAGTTCCACCAAATTATCTAGAGCAGTAGATATAAATCTTTCGCTATCATAGTTTGTGATAAGATTTATACGCAAGGGGGCAATTGTATTGTTCCTTAAATCACGGCAAGGAATAAAAATGATAAGGCAGGAAGTGACGGGGTTGTTCTAATACTTCTAAGGTTGTGTATCCACATAATATATTTTAGCACTATATCATTAAAAGCTTGTGAATTTATTGTATCAATTAGAATAAAACGAAATACTATTGCCCCCTTTAACCACTTGTACTAACTTGCTCCTAGAACAAAATAAATTTATTTTATAAACATTAAATAGCTATTTATTGTAACTTATCTCATTCTTGTCGTTTTGAGATTTTTTGAAAGTAAATAGTAATATTTAAACTATACTAACATTAGCCCTATTTGCGACAACCTGCAGCAAGCAATGAATAACATTATAACACGCTTGACAACGCCAACGTTGAGGAATTAATAAAAAAACAGTAGGAGTGAGTTGAGACATGTGCACCGAATACCGGACTACAGAACAAGGTTCTTACTGAACTCACAACCTGGTGGTAGGAGAAAACATGGTAGACTGAGACTGCGTTGGTGGGATTTAGTTGTCAAGGATCTCGAAACAATAGGAGTTCGAAGTTGGACGCAAGATGCACTAAATTGCGATGGCAAAATTTGAGTATACTTAATAACATTGTGTCATGTCATGTCAGAAAAGACAATATCATCTGGCACAGGACAAGTTCCGCTTCAAGACATCGACGGCCAACCTCCGGTAATGGTGAGGCAGCAAAAGAAGAAGACATTGTTATATTTATTCTCTTAAATCAACAACAATCATGCTACTTTTACCTTTTCGTCAAACCAATTTAAAAATAGTCGAGCGACTACAAATATCCTTAACATGATAGAACTACGAATGTGAAGTTATCATGCAATAGTTAACAATGAAATGCGTGTAATAGGGATATTTATAGCACAAGTAATTGAATTCAAAGCGATGAGTTTTTAATATTGGGTATCTTATAAACGGATTACAAAATAATGCTTTAAAAAATATTATAAATGTAACGTGTTTGTATGCGTTACAATTAGATTAATAAGGACTTCTTCTAACATGTATATATACAGTATTTTTCTGATGCTAAAACACCTGATCATCATTAATTCATGAAACCGTTTTAGGAATATGTCTACCCCATGCCTCCATGCCATTGGATATGTGGGACTTCTAGAAGTAGGATTAAAGTAGGAGCAATACCATAATAGATATTATTAGTAGACAATTTTATCTGCCTGTTTGTATTTCCTTAGAATTAATGATAATGAAAAGTAATGTATATGGATAAAACATTTTAACAAATGCCTTGAGATAGTCATGCCTAAATGCGCAAACATTTCAGGCCAATAAACAAAAATAAACTCCATTTTATTTTGCATGTCCATACTTTCCACATTATTGAAAATATATGGAAAACTTGTATGAAAAGTTCATTTACTTCAAAAAGCTATTACCGATAGAGATATTATAAATTATAAGGCGGCGACCGTAAGGAGAATATATTCGCAAAGTTCGTCTTGAACCATACTTGAACCTAATAAGAATGTAGGAGCTAAGAAAACTTATCGCAAGCAGTTTTCAACTAATATAACAGATTTTTATGGCTTATACTGGCATTTAAATTGATGAAGCTTTCATAAACAGAGTCACAATCTAAAAAGATTTTTATGCAATAGCCATTAAGTGATTATATACCATAGACTTATTTAAAACGCCAGATGTATGAACTTTTTCTCTAATTGGACTTTTGCAAAGTTAATTAAATAGCTTAAATTAAAGTGACTCACCTAAATAATGACTGAGTACGGAATAAAATCTACTATACGAATAAAAGCTCTATATATAAACTTTCTTTAGTATATAATACGCTAGATGATAATAACAATGTAATTTTACGTTAGTTGTATTTATCATATTCAACGGTTAGAATTATGAATTTCATTCTATTTTCTGTGTACGTTAAAAGCTTTTGATTGAACAGAGACCCTACCTGAACCCCTCTCAAAATAAAACTTTATCTACGAACTTTCTTTCCGGTTATCTAAGAAACTCCTTATTTTATGGCCACCCTCATTTTTATTACTCTAGTATATACAATCGTCAATGTACTCAATCAACAAGCTCACAAGATTGGGGTTTGATATTTAAAAATAAAGGGAATTGAGAAATTATTTGTTTAAAAAGCACTCTTCTTTTATTAAGTCTTATGCGAAACTGCGATACATATACATATTATCTGTGAACCGGATAGGAATCGTAGCTCTGAAATCTACAACGATGTCAAATCCCAATGTTTTGTTAAAATCTTTGATCATTATTCCTATAGTACTCATACCTCTATTTCACCTCAAGTAAAATCTCTTGATCCTTCCGAACATCAGAATGATCTTATTCTCATTTTTATAGAAAATTTTATTAAATTATTCTCCTTCTATATATTATTCTAAAAAAAATACTTTTGAGAACCATATCAACAATATTAATATGTCAATTTCTGTAATAGTCTGTCGGCTCAATGGAGTAATAACCAGTTAATAAAAATATGGGACCGCACTAAAAAGGTCATTATAACTTTGCTAAATGTCCACCTTTAAATGAAGTTATTACATGTCGAAGGGTTAACATCACTTTATGGCATCATTAAATATCAGATTTATGGCGCGTTTATATGCTGTAAAGGATCGCAGAGTAATTATCGTGTTTAACTTATATCTATGACATTTGGTATCGAACAAAATCAGCAAAATATTTGTTCTAATAATATATTATTTTAATGCGGGGCAGGCTTATTTTTGACGTTAAAGTTTTGTTACGCTACGATTATATTCAAGAAAAGTAATTGATTCAAAATCTTGATTCAAAAACTAGATACTGTGTATATAAATGTATTTTTTAATAACGTAAAGTCATCAACCTTCATAAAGTTAATCTCCTTTGATTCACCTAAGAAATTATTCTTGCGAAGTAATCGCAATATTGGAACTGGCCAACCGTTATGCCACCCATAGTTGCCAAGGTGTTCCCCCTCAATAAATCTTCTCTAATTTGTGTGTAATTACAGGCACAGAACAGTAACAAGGAGTGCGTACCGGCAACACGTGCCTACGCGTGCCTGAGACACCCTTACCTCAAAACATCATATCAAATAAAATTGAACTTTACACTCTGCTGAATGAAGAATAAAGTTCAAAATCAGCTGCAAAATTCAAAGCAATATTCATTGAAGAAGTTTCAAAAGCTATTTCGCCAATCTCACTATTATATTGCAGTGAAAAGGTGGAATATTCTGTGGACGTTTACTTAACGTTAGCAATCGTGCCGAAAGTTGTTAAAATAAAGATAGTTTGACCCTTGATGATGGTTTTAATAAAGAAGGGTGCCCTATTTCAAGTCAAATTAAAGTTGCAGTTGCATTGTGATCGCAGCTGGATATAGTAACGAATTAATTAAAAGGGAATTTTTAATAATGCTTACGCTACTTGCGACAAAAAATTTAAATGATGATTTATAGTTGCGGTTATGATTTAGCTTTGCATTAAAACAATTTATTTTCGATTAAGTTTGAGTTTTTAAAGATAATTTGTATTATAAATATAACGTGAGACTTTCCTCGTTTTTCGGCTGGTTTTACTAAGTGCCATAGTACCATAACGCATAATGAGCAGTGTTGGCCTAGTGGCTACAGCCTGCGACTCTGAGCTCGAAGGCAGCTCGTACGCATTAAACATCCGCTCGAACAGTGAGGGTGAAGGAAAACATCGCTAGGAAACCGGCTTTCCTTAGACCCAAAAAGTTGACGGTGTTTGTCACCCACAGCAGGCTAATCACTTGCTTGCTATTAGATTGACAAAAGATCATGTAACAAATACAGAAATCTGAGGCTCAGACCTAAAGGTTGTAGCGCCACTGATTTATTTTATAATACATAACAACTAGCGTAGTGTGTGTGAAGCGTAGCTACTAAAAGCAAAGCAGGCTAGAAATGGTAGGTTAAGCTATGAACTCTTTCCAATTCCAGATTTTTGCTGGGACTTAAACATATGCATAGACAACACATACTTCCTAGATATTGGTATAAAGAAATAGTAAAGGCTAATAAAATGGGTTTAATCCTAAATACTTACTCAGAGACGTTAATCCAGCCGACTCAAGCACTTTATCCCGCATAATTAGCAGTCGACTCCATGTGATGAATAAATCTGCAGCTACAATTGCTATTTGAGCCGTACAAATAAATCTGTGTCATTTACTACACATTCGTCTGCAAGTTCTGGCATATTCGCATTGGAAAGCTATACGACATCACCCCTTATTTTTAGTGCACTTAGTATCACTTTCGCTTGATACTTATAGCGACTGCAACCCCAAAAAAGTTGTCGAGTGTCGATACGTCTACCATTTACGGGGTTGATTGAAATTTTGCAATCAACGGGGGGAGTATGATCAAATTATTCGTGTATATTTTTTGCCCTAAACTTCTGGGCTCACAATGGCCCTATGGAATAGAAAATTTAGGGATTTAAGATTGTAATCGCGGACCGCTCGGCTGTTCAAAGTGATTATTTCTGAGATAAGTACGGGTCGTCCCACGCCGCGTAATGTATGTATATTGTTCTGGGCCCGGTGTAAGCTTTGTCCCGCCCTTGTGTAGAAATATCACGTATTTCCTAATCTCATGTAACTTTAATCGAATAATTAAAAATTAGTTGAGGGTTTTATACACATCTGTGGCATGTATCTTCTTTTCAACGTATTTTTTGTAGAACAGAAGTCAAATGAGCAGGCAAAAAGTTCATAATTTTAATTTATTTAAATTTTTATTGCCGCCGTTGTTTATCGTCGCACCGGGAGGTTCATAAGTACGTTGCTGGCCTTAAATGTAGTTGTATGCTCTTCTCTTGAAAGCCCCTAAATCGTAACAGTTTGGATATACTTTGAATGGCAGCTGATTCTATAAAGTGGTAGTGCGCGGAGTATCTTGAAAAGCGCGCTGTGGTGGAACGCTAGACGTCAATGTAGAAAAGATAGAAGGGATAGAATTGTGCCTTCAGGTTTGACGTCTGATGATATAATTTAGCGGCAGATATTTATCCAAAGAGTTCTCCGGAACACTCTCCATGATAGATAGAGGAGCAGAGAGAGGATAGCTCTCTACGCAGTGTCAAAGGCCAAAACTTAGCGATTTAGAAGACTGGCGGAGAGTTTATTGCCAGTTCTTCTTGCCCGCTATACGCCATTGACTTGCGAACTGGTAGTAAATGTAAATTTAGCATCAATGTAGCATCTTTTCTGTTGACGGTCATAGGTATACCTGCTTTACCTATATGGATCAAGTTATTTTCACTTTGTCATTGAAGGAGGATTTTGAATCTGATATTTGGGTGCATCAGTCCATGGATGCGACTAGTACCTACTCCGAGTGGAGCTGGAATTGTACTTTATAGAATTGTAAGCGACTACCCAGAGTAAAGTAGTGTCGAACCCTGCTGAGCTCACCAAGTTCTTGAAGAACGTTCTTTTGTAATATGAATTGAGTTTATGATGTGTCTTACAAGGTTACCTAAATAATCTTCACAAATATAAATGAAATTAACTACATATTACGAAAACAAGTAATAAATAATTTTTTTGAAGTGCTTAAGATGGGTTGAATTTGCCTTACAAATAAGCTTGGGTATTATTTGTACATCAAGCGAACATATATAAAGAAATGAAACGAAGGATACATATACAAACCAACAGTAGCAAAACGTTCCTAATCGCCATCAAATTTCCATACAATTTTGTTTCCTAATACAATGTAATAAATTCCATTTCCGCGTATCGCTAAGACTGTATGACTTTTGATCATTTTTCTGATGCATATTTTATGAAGCACAGAAGTAATGAAAGGAATCACATAAGGTAAATAACTATTTTTTGATGTTCGAGTAAAATCACTAATGGAGATTTTCTTGACAAAGAAAATACTTATTTCTTTAAAGTAACTGTATTTATTTATACATAGTTAATATCACTTTTTGACCACTTTTAGCGTTGACAAACAGTGACATTTGTTTGAATTCATTACTTATATATTTATTTATTTTTATACGCTATTTACAGCTTACGAGGTAGTGATGAAATATCTTGAAAAGAAACTTGCATGTCTCAATAAAAATAGTAACTGTGTAAAAGGTATCTAATGCTTATCACCTACTTGTCTTTATAGAAAAAAATATTATTGAATTATTATTATTGAAGAAGATTAATTATTTTAGAAACTGTTTTGCTAAACAACCCAAAGAGACTAATGAGTAGCATTGGTTTATGTGTAAAAAGGACATATATATGAAATCCTCAGATAAGTCATTATATATCAAGTACAGAGTGTTATATGATCCAAATTCTAATTATATGAAAAAAATATTTTAACGTAATTTATTATTTAACAGATACTCAATATTATTGAGCTTATAGCTTACAATGTTAATCGGTCAGTTATTTAAAATATCGGTTTATTTTTACGGTAATCTCAATAAATAAGGATGAGCACATCTTACGGGAGCGTACGCGTAAATCAAGTCGGATTAAGGTTTCGTCACACCAGTTAGGTTTAAGCTAAATGTATGGCCGTTAAAAAATATATGTGTAGCACTTTTAAAAAATTACTTCAATAAACAGGGATCATAGAATCCTTATCGAAATTAGATACCGAGAAAAATTCGGTTCAAGATACTTTAGTTTTTTCAAAGCTAGAAAGTGTAAAATATAGTTGTGTTCATCGTGTTATCAGATGAATAGAATAAGCTATATAAAATAAAAAATAACTAATATTTCTTGCTCTGCAAATTTTAAAATAGAAAATATTTAACTTCGTGTAAAATTGATTCGCTAAAGTAAAGAAACAATAATAAGAATATGTACAATTTCGATGTTACAACAGGCATTGTGTGACGGATGAATATTTATATTCCTCAAAAATTCAAACTAAACTATGTAGATATATTTCGGAGACCAAGGAGGAGAAGCAGAAGAGGGTGCCCTAAAAAAAGGTGGACAGATGATTATAGAAGTGTTAGCAGGAAGCGAATGGAGCCGAAGATAAAAACCTGGAGGAAGCCTATACACGTCAAAAGGGTTCCATCAATGGCAATGGCAAGGAAGTTAGGATAACAAGAAAAAAAATTTTACAAATCTAAACTGTACAATAGTAAAGATTGCAAATAAAAGGGCTTTATTATTACTTTCGAAACATGATTTTAGTAAATTCATCTAATTGCTTATGCTTAAAATCTAATAATCAAATTATACTTTTACATACGTTTTTGATTTGTTGTGCTTTACATACTACGTAGATTAGTCTACCATATACACTTCAAAGGCAAACACTACGAAATCCAGCAACCACACTGACGGACGGGGCATGTGGCATCCACATTTTCGCCTTTGTTATTGATCGATTTTCTATAGATTGTCGAACATGCCTGGCATCTGACACGTCGTAAATGTTTGACTATTAAAATTTAAAAAAAATCCAATTGTAAACTACAGACTTAACAGCTAGGCTGAGACTCGTCTTGTCTTGTCTGGCGTGGAACGGACGATCAAGTAACTAAAGTTTTGTAATGTCTATTTAAACAGTGTTGGCCTAGTGGCTTCTGCGTGCAACTCTCATATCTGACGTCCAAGACTTTCGTTCTATGTGAGCATTTAACATTCGTTCGAACGACGAGGGTAAGCGTTGTGAGGAAACCGGCTTTTCTTAGACCCAAAAAGTCGAATGCCTATTAGATTGACAAATGGCCATGAAACAGAAACAGAAATGTGAGGCCCAGACCTAAAAAGTTGAAGTGATTTTATTTTTTAAATTTACGTTATACTGCCGCATTGAGCTCAAACTACTAAGTCAAATGCAATAAATCGTAAAGTCAATTTGTTGCATTGAAACACGTTAAGCGTAATATTAAAAAACGATACGTTAGTTTTAATTGAATAAGTGCATGGCGACAATAAGTCAGTAATCTGCCAACGAACAGCTGGAGCATAACTCACTCGACCCGGCGCCGCTCGCGTCCGTAATTGAAAATAAACAGTGGACACAAGACTCGTGATTTATTAACGCTTATGGGTACACGGTGACCATGATTATAGCCTTTTACAGGACGAAGGTGTGCACAAAAGACGTAAGTTATTTTATTTTAAGATGCCATCTGTATAGGTCAAGAAAATGTAAATATTTGATTAGATTGATATGTGTGGATATTTAAATAAGTAGCGACAGAGTAATTTGTATTTTCAAAAACTTATTAATTTCCATTGAATATTAACATACCCTTGCTTTAGGCACTTCTTATAAACTTTGAAGACTACAAATTCTTGAGAATTAAGTGTAAGCAAATATGTATCCATGATAGCTCATGGTCTATTTCAGTTTTCCAACACCAAGGGCTAGGTTCCATACCATAACTTGGTACCATAAACACTTTAATAAATTGGCTACCTATAATGGGTCAATTTAGTGTCCCAGAAATCCAAAATTGATGGAAACTTCGTGGTTGTTGATCAGCCTTCATTACACCGCGATGGATGGCTTCATTTAAATCTAAAATTTATATCTCCTTCCGCGATTGGATGGTTCAAAATATACCGAATGACCTATGAGTAATTTATTTACGGAGATTATCATACGCTTCCTTTACTCGTTGTCAATTACGTTACAGGTAGAAATTACTTATTATGGAATTTTTGGATTAAGAATACATGTTCTGTACCAATTAACATAATACAATATACATGGTACTATTTCCAACTTTGAATTGGTTGCCTTCGTAGTATAGACTCTTAGACCAGGTCCAATTTAAACCCGTGGGGTTAACGTTGGCGCCTGGTTGATAGTACCGATGATCCCAGAGCTGGTGCTTTCCTCGCTCAACGAATGAGTATCGCAATGCCGCGACGAAATGTTGCCAGCTTCAAAGGTACATGCCACGGGACCAAAATTTTTGAAATTTGTTTTTATTTTCCATTTATTTATTATTATTGTTGTTTTGTAAGTAAAGAATATTGTACACACTTCATATATATAAGTAAATACTACTATAATCATATATATGGTCTTGCATTTTGAGATTAATGTTATGACATTCATTGTAATTTTTTTAACTTTTGGCATTGTCATATTTCTGGAAAACTTACAACTGCATGTATGTAATTTTGAAAGTGATGAGCTCAGTGGCCTCATTTCTGATACAGAAAACCGAAATGATTATGTAATAAAATAATAATCTTAGAGTTCATATAGTGTTACAATAATGCTGCACACACACCTCCGGCGCTAAACGCTACTTTTACAATCGTTCAAAATTCACGAACCGAATAAAAACCTTGGTGTGATAGACGCCTCGGGACGGCCATTGAAAAGCCGTTGTTCAAGTTTTGTAACTGCCACAATTACGCCCATTGTGCGTTGCTTTTAGCTTGCAGCGAGTAATTACACTTAGATAACTATCTTTGGTGTAAGAATGCGGCTGACTCAAAGTTTTACTTCTTGAGGCATTATCCACATCGGTAAGTACATTGTAGTCATTGTAAAGACATGCTTTTCACCATGGACGTATGTTTTTCGTAAGGATGTGACATATCGAAGATAACATAAGATACTTAAATTCTCTGTGCTTTAATGACGCGCTTGTCAAAATTTTGTACGGCATTCGCTTATTTCCTTAAAATTTACATACGATAAAATCTCTAGCCATAAATTGTTACAGTTAATGAATATTGCCAATTTTAGATTTTAACTTTAATAAGTTATATTGTATCAGTAGAAGTATCATTAATAAAAAGACATACGTATAGAATGTAAATATATCAGAAAATGTAACCCAAAATAAGATTTTGGGTGAACCGTTTCAGAACGAAGCCAAATTCTCAATTATCCGGTCTATTCGGAAATCACGTTACTATTACAGGCTGCGTACTTCTCACGGGTGTCGGCCAGTTAGTGCCCAGGGGAAGTAACTATTAGATGAGGCAATTTATCAAAAAGCCACACGATTTAGCAAAGGCTCGCTTCATACTAACCACTCGCGAAGTCAAGGTTTATAAATGAAGTCAAAGAACTTGAAATATTAATGAAATTCGTTTAAGTATTTATGATTTATTCATATTTTGGGGTCAAAATTTAGTTACGCAAATAGAAAATACAGTGGCGGACGTTTTTTCTACTAAATTAGTATCAGTATCACTGCGACATTATTTATATTTTCTCTACTTTCGATACAATAGTATGCATATTTTTTCGCAAAACAACAAAATAGCAAGACAAATTGAATAGCTACTTGTAGCCTATAATTGTTTATAAATAGAGCTTTTAGTGTTCTTACAATTAAAACGCAAAATATCTACCGTAGACAAATTGAAAAAATAAAAATATTTTCTACAAGGGTTAACTTCTATTGCAATAATCAACTTTCAAAATGGCATTAGCTGGTCACGTGACACTTTCAATACAAATTTGATTGACACACAAATGGATTCACAAATAAGCAGATACTTATTTTTATTATTACGATAAAAAATTCACGATTTTGAAATGCCGCATCCATTGTAATCGCCCATTATTACCGTATCTAGTAAACTATAGCCCAAGGCTTATAAAAAGTATAGTATACACAATCGAGCAATTTGCTACAACGAGTGTTTTATAGCAATTCAGCGGTTATTTCACCATATTAGCCACTTTTAAAGGGCAACAAAAGAAAGACGTGAAAACGCTTAAAAGGTTAGGCTTGTTATACATGGTCTTGCCATTCGTGGATAGTAAATATATGGACTTTTTATTTGTATGGATGTGCTTCTATTCAAATACTATTTATTTTCACAATAGTGTGTGCATTGAAATAAATAGTATGCGAATGCGACACCTGGGCCAAGTCGAGAACACAACCAGATCTGAAGCGAACACGACTTCACAAACAAGACGTGTCCGCTTCAAACCTCGCGTGCTGCAGTCCTCATGAAGGGCTAATAAACCGCCCCCGGAGCCCACACCACCCGAACGAGTCCAAACACCCCCCTCGCGACACAGGGACAAGATCATCGAAGATGTAGTGTGGAAGCAGATAGTTCACAAAAATTTACGGAATCATTTTATTATAAGTTTGTTTACCTGGATTTGAGGAGTCCTAAAGTAATGTATTACCTGAAAAAGAAGAGGAATATTAGTCAAAGAGATGATAATAGATAGTAGAAATATTTAGAAATGTCTACGTAGTAAATCTTGATTAAACAATTCAATAAATATTTGCAGAATTTGAAACTAGAACATATAAATTATAATTGGTAGCTATTGGTATAAATGTAAATCTTATGAGAATGAAAAAAAATATGTAAATGTTAAAACTTTTACAAGTAAATTATTTCACTACGTAAACATTCGGAATCCGAACTCAATCAAGAACAAAAAAGTCTGCGAAAAATCTTTTAAAGCCAAAGCAAAGCGCGATTTGACCGAAATCAAATATGGACACAAACCCAAAAGACAAACAATGAACAATGAAATGTTCAACAATTCTTGACCCTTTTTACAAGCTCTGCCCAACGGCCGTCCGCTAAAACGATTACATATTCTGATGCAAATATTTCTTAGGCTCCAGGCGAGAATTAATTGAAAAGGACTCTCGACAATGATTTATGATTCTTAGCTACGGCTCAACTTATGATGGTTCTTCAGAGTTTGCTCGTTAGATAAATTCCAACCTTAATTTGTAGATAATACGGTTTATTTTCGAACATGTAAATTGTGATGAAACCTCTAAAATGATAAGTTTTAATTGTGGGGTAGAAGAAATTTAGTATTGCATAGATCGTTTGTGTGATTGTGGCGTGGGTGTCGACAGGATTTGTGTTATGATTTACATGTGATTTCAGCACAAAATAATCTTAATAGAATTTTGCTTTAAATTCTTGCAATAAATCGTCGACGATGTTATTAATCTCACATTGAAATCACGTTAACCTAAGAATCAACGTATGAGCCATAACGTTCCAGAAGAAATGGAAAGTGAGTTAGTAAGTAAGTACCTTTAAGTACGTTCATCCTTTCAGAACTATACCAAATCCTCCATTAGGAGTAAGAGGCACATAGAAACAGGCATAAGCTTAATATCTGACATTCCTACAACGACCAAAGTAATAAGACCCGTGCTTCACGGCCACACCGCCAAATATCCACAGGTTTTCCTAATATTGCGCTAGGGGTGGAGGCTCAAATACAATTGGTGGTTTCATACAGGGTATCCTAGTTACGAGCGACGATAAACTTTGCGTTTCGTGAAGAGTAAGAGCGTTTAAATTGTCGGCGCTTGGCGTTGCTAACCTTACATTCTTAACATGGTTTGTATGGTTGGCAAATTAATTTTTAGTTAACATTTAGCTTGTTTTAAAAAGGGACATTTTTGGTCGGAACTCGAACAAGGTTTTAAAACTATACAGTATTATTAAATAAACAAATAGCTTAATTATAATTATAATGATTTAATAACAATAGATAACAAACAACACAAAAATGACGTTATTAAAATCGTTAACTAGTTTTAAACACAAACACTGTCACTTAAAACACAGTTTTTATAAATATTTTCGCGTGTACAACTACCATTAGCACTGTTGTCACTCAATAAGTACCCGTAAACGAACTAATTGCAGACAACAATTTGTCAACTTGTATCAGAAATCTTAATTAAATTGTCTGTTGCGTGATTGGGTCATGCTAGAAAAAATCGCGTGTCACTGATATGTACTTTATTAATGTTGTTTTGCATTGGAATACTACGATACGAAAATCACCAACAAAATAAATTTACATACATTAGGTATTACTTGCAACAACTATGGGGGGTAAAAATAAACAACGTAAGAAGAGACGATTGCTTGGTTCGACTGTGATTGTCCAAAAGCATCTCTGTCTCATTTACAACAGAGAGTGTTCAGAGGAGTTGTTTAGATTAATACCTGCAGCGAGTTTCATTATCGGAGGTCAAGGCAGACACAAAATACCATCCGTATCACCTTGACGTCTGCCGTTCCAGAACTGAGCGTATCTTATGCAGTTCTGCCACCACTGTGTGAAACCAGCTGCCAACCGATGACAAGAAAAACGCGTACCAATTATTAGAAGGCCGGCAGCGAACTTGCGAGCCCTCGCGCGATGTATGGTAGCGGCATACATAGAAGCAGAAAAAAATGTCTTGTTCAATACTCGCATATTCCGTGCGTATGATCGATGTACAATTACGCAACGTTTCGGCTTGCATCTCGCTTTTTATAGTCCGCCTGAAAAAAATCCAACTTCTCTCCTCATGCATCATGTTCAGCAACAAATGCTCAATTTATTCAACTCTTTGCAAACCATACATTAAAACAAGTATTTTAATCAAGAGAATAAATGTAGCAATTAAATAAGTGATTATCGTGCACTATACTCATCGTATATTACAACGCAAGTTGACACCCCTGCGTCGGGATGAGGAAGGGCAGAGGGGGGTCGAAATTAAACATTTCGGGGATCTAACGGGTTACGTGTGCCGCTCTAAGTACCTAGACGAGGGATTATATAGACTGGAAACACTGTTGGAAAGTCTATTGTAAATACAAGGCAATTTTTGCCGCGCACCACCGCTATGTGGAACCGGCTGCCCGCTGAGGTGTTTCCGAACCAATTCGACTTAGGGTCCTTCAAGAAAAGAGCGTACAAATTCTTAAAAGGCCGGCAGCGCACTCGCGAGCCCTCTGGCATTGAGAGTGTCCATGGGCGGCGGTATCACTTAACATCAGGTGAGCCTCCTGCCCGTTTGCCCCCTATTTTATAAAAAAAAAAAAACAAGCGCAGTCACATTTCAATAGACTCGAAACTTTTTTGATGTGACTCTTTCGCTGACAATGGTTACTGAAAACGTCAAACATAAAACGTCTTATAGTGTATATATATTCTCCATTATGTATGTAAAAGAAGTGTAAATATGTATACCTAATTTATTATCAAAACTGTTATTAAGATTTAAATGAGAAATATTTATTTTCTATACGGATTATATGTTTACAAGTAAAAGTCACTAAAGTAAATAATTTAATAAAATATTCCTCAATCGTTTATTTCAAACACAATAATACAGTATTTACAATATTCCTTACTTACATAGTAATAATAATTAATACTGGATTTTCCTCGCTATATAGCGAGACTTATTCGTTGAGCGAAGCACCAGCTCTGGGGTCACAGGTTACTATCATACCAACATTTATATACCTATTTTCCAACAAAAACAAAAACCCATACATTCTAACATATAGCGGGAACTGACTGGTATATCTCATCTAGCCTCTCTATACCAATTTAAACTAGGCTATATTTGCATGTACATTTCAGGAGTGATATTAGAAATTCAGATTTTACAGTTTATGTGTGAACTCTTTAGTTTTTATTGCAAAGGGTGCTTTTATGTCATGCATAGATTGTATAATATATAGTTGAATATATTTCACAATAATACCAATTTACGCTTCTGCAAAACTCCTATTTTCCTAATAATATCATTGTATTATTTGTACGTAAAACATGGAATTTCCTGAAATTACACTTAAATAGTTTTTTTCTATTCGTTGTATCAAGTCTTTATTTTACAATCTCTCCACTGGCAACCCAAAGTGTCTTTAGCCTCCAAAATGAGAACCTTCCAGCGCTCCCTGTCTTGTACCACTTGCCCTCAATTCCTGGGTATCAGCCTTCTCTACTCTGTCAATTGGTCGTCTACTCGAGGCCCATGCGCTTAACGTCCCGAGCCAACATAGTCGAAAGGCCTACAATATTGAGCAGGTGTTCTAATTTTCTTGACAAATTTATTTGCCGAAATTTGTTCTCCAAATAAAAGGTATACTTATTATACATACGAAGTCGAGGATTTAACTACACACAATTATAATTTAAGTTTTCCTAGATAACTAATTTCATACAAAACGGATAATACCTGTTTCAAACGACCCAAAATACAATTATACGACTGAGTGGATTTTGAATTCATAACTACCGAACGGATCTCGTGAGTTTCTCGTTAGATCATCAAATTAATTGATCAGTGACCGGGAAACCTTAACGTAACGTGCTAAGAGGTATATGGGACTACCCTTAAACACTTGATTGATTTGAATTTAGAATTATCGAATTTAACGGAATTCTAATTCTAATCTTAGGCACAGTGTGCGTGGGGTGTATTTTTAAGCAAATATAAATCAAGAAAGTTTAGCAACAAAATGGCTGAGGATTGAGAAGGATATCTGGGTTAAGTTAACGAGCTGTGGACTCGACTTCCGGTGGGGGTCTTCCTTGGGAGATCTGACCCCCATTATTTAAAGAAATTATATAGGCTCTCAAAGGCCAACGTTGTACGCACCCACAAAAATCAGTGTCGATGGGCTGCGATAACTACCCTGAACGTCCCGTAGGCTCGTTTGCCCGTACCCAATAAAAAACGAAGACGGTTTTTGTAACTAATAATTTGTACTTCAGGCAGTTTTGTTGTTCTTGTTGTATATACACATAAACATTAGTGGGAGCGTTACCGGCCTTTGTGGCAAAAGTACGTATTCACAGTAAAATTAAAAAAAATATTTTTTAAATCCACCTCCAAAAAAAACTAACAATTATTTTTGTATTAAAAACTACATACACATATCTTGTGTTTGAAATAAATTCCGTGCCTCGTTCTTTTCTTTAGTGAAACATCACAAAGGCGTACGTACGCTTAACATAAAAAGTACTAAGTAGTAAGTACGCATTTAAAAACCACACACTTACTCGAAATGACCGTACTAATCTGCTAGAATCAGCGAAAATGTAGGAAAATAAAATTGTTTTAATATATTTAGCACATCAGTAAGAATGACCATCCAAACCAATTATGTCCATGGGTGTTATGAGGCATTAACAATAAACAGGGGGTCGTTTACCCTCGAAATCACCAAGCTAAACCTGCTGTCATTTTAGACAATTCGTACGCAAACATTCTTATAATATTTAAACCGGACGATAAAATTTCAATCGTATTGCGATTTAGAAAAGCTCAATTTTAATTACACAGCAATTTTCACGACATTTGCTACGTTTCCACCGATTTTAAACCTTATTCCGTGGTGATACCTTTCGTAACGCGACAGGCATTGAATATTTTGCGCGATTTGAAAAGGAAACTGACCGTTGTTAATTCAAAGGGGACACAAAATAATACTTTTGCTAAACAAAATTGTTGATGTATAAAATTGTTTTATTAATTATTCATTGATTTTTAATGTGATTAGATCTGACTGCTCATTTAATAACGATGTTTTATTGATGAACTGAAATATTGAAGGTCAATTATTTAGTAACATTAATATATATATAAAAGGGGCCCACGAGCCTGCGGGGCAGTCATCGCAGCCCATAAGCATCCATTTTAGTAGGTGCGTTGCCAGCCTTTGAGGGAGGAGTACACTCGAATTTTGAAGAGTTGGAACTTCCGTCGGTAGTCGATTCCACAGTTCACCAGTTCGCAAACGAAAATGCCCTGTGAAACGGACCGTGGAAGACTTCCAGCCATCAAGGTTATGTTGATGAACTTTTGAATTCATACGGCTCGTACGGTCTTGAAACTAACGTTAAAAATTCTGCAGAATACTCACCGTAGTACACTTTATAGAAAACGCAGAGACGCAATGTCTCTGTGTACAGAGAGGGAATCAAGCCGATCAGTAAAACATTGCCTTCGCTGAATTTGGTCAAAAGGAAGAAGCTGGTTTTTGGGAGCATCAGCCCAGAGATGTGATAAGTATTCCATAGGTCCTACTTGAGCCTTGTAGAGCTGCTTACGTTATGCCTCAGTGAAATACTGCTTAGCCCTTAGCCTTATCCCAAACACCCAGATTTTTGGAAGCCAGCTTTTTCTTCCAAATTACTGCGGAATTAGACTTCTTTCGTAATGTCAGGAGAGCGCCTTGACGTAGTAAGGATACCGCCTTCAAATTGAGGAGACACGACAAAAGGATCTTTCTTGACAGAAAACTAAACCTTTAAAGGTTTAAACTTAACATGATTGCTACTACCCCACATAGAAACTTTCTCCAGTAACAAAAATTGATGGCTTATTATAGTATGTATAATATAAACTAATGAATAATGATGCTTTTGAGAAATAAACATATTTAAAGAGTCCTTAATGTTGCTTAATTTAAGAAATGTCAGTTACAGTATTATTCAAATTGTTCTAATTACTTTAAAAAATATATAAAGGAAGGCAGATAGGCCGTACTAATTTAAAGGCAGGGCAATTTAATAAATAAAACTTAAAAATCTCATTAATGTTTTGTCTACATTAATTTTTTAAATACCACATTTGTTATTAAATTTCTAATAAACCATGATTACGATGCAACAGAAAGTTTGTTATCCATGCCCATTTAAGATAGACTTTGAATTGAATTCACACACGTTTTATTCACACACCCACAACTTTTTGTTTTGTTTGTTACTTTAGTTTAGTCATAGTTCGTAGCCACCGGTTTGTATATTTTTTGTCCACCATGGTAGACTGGTGACCACAGGACTTCCTATCATGTACCATATTCAGGCATGGTCAATACCTGCAGCATGAAACCCGTTGTGAAGAGGCAAACAAACATTAACTTTTTATTTTCATAGGTCTTATTTACAATAGTTCTAATTGTCCTTTAGCCCCAAGGTCATACGTAGATCACGTATACTCAATATTCTTTTTAAATATGCGATAATTTTTACTTGCTCGTATGATAAAATTGTGTGCGAAAACCGTCACTCATGTCATTCAATAATGCAAGTCTAGGGCACAGTACTGGCAATATTTTCTATGCAAAGATACAAATGCAATATTGCATTAAGAACCACAAATATTGCACCAACAAATCAACAATCTTAATAATGTAAAATGAGTAAACTATTAGTTCTGAACCAAGGATCAATATCAAATAACTAAAAACGTTAAATTAGGCCTACCGTAATACTATTCCAACAATTTGTTTGGTAACGTCAAGTGTCCCTTACACGTGTTTCTTGAGTAGACCACCCCAGGCGGAATGTTTTACATTTTTTGTTAAAACATCCACTAAACATGTGCTTGCAGATAACTACTTACATTTATACATGAAGACACGGATCCGATACGATTTATGAAATTAATAAACGAACTGTATACGTTTAAAGAAAGTTTTGTTATGTATCTTATAACTGTAACAGCTCGTAGAGGCATAAAGTATTTTGTTTAAAATTTCTGTAGTTAGTTCCAGGTTTTAATATGAAACCGTTTATTTAGAAAACATTTTTATTTGTTTAACTGATTAAAAGATAATCGATTAAACGTGTCAAGCAAACTAAATCTTGCAATACCGCATTATTTCTGTAAATATTTTATACGCGAGAATTGTAACGAGACGCAAAAAGTCAATATAAAATAGTCAATATTAAATTTAGTAAAATTAAAAGTTTTTTGGTATCTATACGTTTCAAAAAGTATTCAGTGTTATAGTTACGATATATCGTACATTGTAAATCACTAAAAAGTTAAGTAGGTCTGATTTATTGTAAGAAGTTCGATATAGTGAACTTTGATCCTTGAGTGAGACACTTAAGTGTGGTTTTAGAAACTTTTTCTACTTTTCTAGGAAATTCTGTCTCGAAGCGATAAGTACGAATAATAATATTGTATATGTCTTCTCCAATCACGTAATACTTCCGCGAACTTTTAAAGTAGTTTATCATTCAAAAAAATCAAACACACGACTACACGAAATACACGTCGAGCGAGTTTGCTTATCTTGCCTAAGCCGCGTACAAATTATTTGAAGAAGACTATTAAGTAATTATTTAATCAATTACCGTCTTAAATTCGTAATATTTGCGAGTTTAACCACATCAAAAGGGCATTAAATATACATATCAGAATGAGCCTAGTAGGTAAATTAGGACGGCTGATGGCGACATGTATCTCGTTCGTAAATATTCAGTTTCTCATGTAAATAAAAATATTTTATTTACAATGAGAAATAAAGCTCTTTAAATATAAACATTGTTTAATAATTGTATACCTTTGAGGTGACAATTTTTTGACTTAAATAATGACACAAATAAAACATAATATAATATAGATAAGAAATACATTAATTATTGTGCATATTTTTTTTGGGAAAAACATAGAAAAGTTATCGTACAGTTTTAGTTTAATATATTAGTTTAATTTGAGATGGATCTTCTTATAGTACCATCTCTTTTATAGGTTGGCGAATATCACAGCTACTTTGGCTTAGACAATTGAAATTCTTTAACAAAGACGTTCGTCTGCCGATCCCTTATCACCAAATCTTAATTACAACCTCGATGAAGCATCTTTTTTTAAACTTTATTGGTCACAGCAAGCTCATAAGTTCAATAATAAATAAAGGTCTAAATACCTCGACGTCGGTCGTTCCACAACTGAGTGTTTCTTATGGCAGTTTTTGCCTCACACCACCACTATATGGAACAACCTGTCCACTGAAGTATTTCAGAACCTATTCAACTTAGGGTCCTTCAGGAAAAGAGCGTACTAAGTCTTATAAGGGCGGCAACGCATTTTCGGAACTTCCTGCAATGTTAGTGTCCATGGGTGGCGGTATCACTTAACATCATCATCTTAAGATCATCACAATCGTTTTATGGTTAGACGTTAGGGTTTATGAGAAATCCATTAATTATTAAGGAATTTATTAAAATAAGAAATCACTGTTAAAAGTTTAGTTGGTTTAAATTTTAGTCTATTATAGTACTATCCAACTGACTACCAAATGCCACAATGCCATCCTAAATGGTTGAAAAAGAAATTTATTCAGAACATAAATGCAGTATCATTAAATAGTAATAATACAATTAATTAAAACAACGCAATTAAATAGTTGGTATTGACGCTCGCGTTATTTATACAACCGGTTCAACAATTACTAAAAGTGTTTAATTATTCCAATCCTATTATATTGTTTATCTTCAATGCTATTTGTTAGCAAGTTAATCAAATAAACGAAGTTAATAAAACGAGAAGAATTAATGTATTCGTTGTTTTTTAGATAAATAAATCTATCTGAAAATATTCTTGACGCATTGTAGAACCTTGGCAAGCCCAATAGTTACCTGTACAGGCTTCTGGCCCTTGGCCAAAGGCTGCACGACAGCACAACTAACAAATAAAAAAAACAACGTATCCTGCAAGCCGATGAACGATTGAATTTTGAAGTTGAGCTCAAAGTAAACAAGATCAAATAATGACCACATAAAAAAATGAATGTATTAATTTGAACTTAGTGTTTTGCCCTAAAAAATTTGAGTAAAAACGTTGGACGTTTATTTACGAACTCTATGACATAATGACAATGGCAGCTGAGAGCGCCATTGCTCCGACATTGATAATAATGGATATGAAACTAATATTATTAAAGAGTATCATATTCTGAAAAGCATTGAAAGATTGAATTAAGAGTGGCCCCATAAAAAATATGTACTTAACTTTGTGTTTTGTTAGTCCGTAAACGATGAGTTATCAGTTGAACCATAAAAAAATAGAAACACAGAGATATACGAGAATGTATACTTTAAATGTATTGAAACATTTAATTTTAACTTTGGCGTTCAACATAGTAAAATTGTATTCGTCAAACAACCGTCGGACACCTGACACGAATTTAAATCCAATCACAAATTTAACATTGCCTGGACACAGCTCCGTGGATTTGAGTTCACTCGAAAACTATAATCCTCAAACAAGGGCGTTTAGGGTGTTTTAAGTTATATGAGACGACGTTTTTAAATAAATTTCATTATGAGACGTCTAAAACATACGAAATTCTATCATTTGTTGTTCAGTAACAAAGCGTTTGTCTTGTGCCAACCAGCCCGTGCTGCAGATTTCCTTCAAGCGTAGATGATGCTTAAAGTTAAGTTTTAGGATAATTAAAATGCCAGCAACGCATCTGGGTATCTATGAGGCATATACATTATTATTATATTAGAATGAAGTACCGACGAATTAGCCTCCGTTTGCCTTTTCTTTATAAACAAAGACACATAAAAATGAGGTGTTTCTCTCCACTAGTCATAGTTACTCAAAAAATTAAGAATATTCTATGACTTTTCCGTCATAATATACAGTTTATTTCACTTTACCCCTGTTATTTTTAATTGTATGCGTCAGTTTTATCTTTGCAGATGTAATGCAAGTAAATTAACAACAAATAATTATAACAACGGTATCTATAAAGTAAAATCGTAAGCGTCTTTGAATTGTAGCATACAATATACAAGGGTCCAGCGTGGACCCATTTCATTTGGCATTAGGCGTGATGGCCATGGATTTCTTACTCAGAAAATATCTCATTGGACATAATTAATAGGGACGTCCGTCACTGGGCCCATTCAGTGCGTGACTGACCCTGACAACGCATTTGCCGTTTGTGATTATTTCCCATCTGTCAACTTAGCTTACAAAGTCCTCACGTTTCAGATTTAGTTTGTAAGATTTTTAAATAAAAAATAATTTCGACTAAACATGTAGCAGCTTTCCATGCAAAGTTTAGATTCTTCTATGAAACAAATGTATCACACATTTTCTCAAACTACGACACACAGTAACACAGTAGGTACCTAAGATTATATGGATGAACTGATAATTTCAACGTGTAATATGGCCAAACATTAATTATAACTGTATAAGTTCTTATGCAGCAAATAATGTTGTCTTTAAGTTTTGCCTATAATGTGATATTTTAATTGCCTTTACAGTAGGGATAACTTTAATAGTCACTGATAATAATTGAACAATGATAATATGAGTTTGAGCATCATAACTAATAAAATAAAATAAAGTTATACTCCAAAAGAAGTTTTCATTATGTAATTTACGTATGATGTGCATGAGAGCCTACTATTATTTCATATATAAATGCCATTAGCAAGTATACTTAACAAAAAAAACGAATTTTAAGATATTTAGCAGATATTGTTTTATTTGATAAACCAAAAAACAAGATCTACTTGTAAGTATTTTTAAACTTCAAAGGGGTTTAATTTTTGAAATACAGTCAAAACCGTTTACGAAGACATCGTTTAGAACAACATATCGGCATATATTGACCAAAATCGTCATCGGCTGTTACGACTATCGGTTTTTGCGACCAAATATGAGTAGACACTTCGGTGTCGTTATAACAGATTTTGACAGTATAACAAATTCTGTCGACACAAAAGGTTTTGTGTTATGTCAATCAATACGAAAAGCATATACAACCAATTAGATATATTTCGTTTGGAAAATTTTAATTGGACGAAACAGCAGTGTCTACTAATTGGATGGCTTTATTGTTCATGTAGTTCTCGATTAATTTCAAGTCTTCTTGGATTATATGCTCAATTTTATAGGCTAAGTGTTTCTGCTTTTTGCTAGCCGAAATATTTACTGGGTTTAAAAAGGTCAGTGATAGATTATTAAAGGTTTTTAACAAGATTAGGCGATATTTAATCAACGGATAAGGAAATCCACGCTACATCAGTAAAATATATCAATGAAATTTTAAAGGACCGCTTTGGTGGTCCCTAAGTGGCAATACTGATCGTACGTGATATAGAAGCTATCTGATTTCGATCTAATGATAAATTTTAAACCCTCGTTTTTCCCATATTAAACTGACCTCGGATATAATTTGTTCGTAGCGGTTTAGATGTTGGATTAATGATGTTGCATTTTACATAATATGTAGATTATATTATAAACCTGGGTTCTACTAGGTATTATTAGGTATGATTAACCATACTTTTTCAAGTATCTTTTTTTATTTCACCTTTCACTGTTTACATATGTTTTGATTGCATTAAATTCATTTGTATATATACAACATTTGTTTTTCTTCCGGAGATGTCGTCCTCGTAAACTAACAAACACATTTAGATATTTTATTTGGTTCAAAAAATAAACAAAAGAAAACAAAACAAAAAGGTGATTGGACAAACAGTCAGCAGTCAGAATTCTACATTCATTTGGCAATTTATTTTAACTTTATTGAACATACTCTCGTTAGTTCTAACATAACACATAATAATAGTCGGTATTCAGTTACTCATGTTAGAATAATAAATGGGTCAGTAAGTTATGTAAGGATAACATAACCCTTCAAACATGTCGCAAACGATCTTAATTAAAGTTTGCTCGCATTTGGAGATTCAATTAGGGTCTAATATTGACATTAGACTTAGCGGTACCCGTCGGAACCGAGAGCAACACCTAACATTAGCATAGTTGATTAAAAGGCCTCCCCGGCGTGGTTGTTAACTCGTAAACGTCAACTGTACATATCATAAATCATCTTAAGAACATGGTTCTGTTACATATACATTCTTAAGTTTGACGCCAAGTACGTCACCCTGTGGAACAACTTCCAAAATGTACCCTAAGCCTCCGAGTTAAACTTTAAATTTAGTTGTATACAATTGTCGCATACTGCACTTTGAACATGACAAAGAAAGTGCAAGTGTAGCGGAAAGCTAGCTGGTACTGAATCAGCGACAAGGTACTTGTATACAGTATCGAAAACAACACAAAGTGCGGATGCCGAGTCGAACCTCTGAGAATGATTTATGGTCCAATTATAGTCGGTTCATTGGTTGTTTCTGATACAATTAATTAATAAGTAATTGGGCGTGTAGTTTTCACACCCGATAAGATGGGCGATTAATTAAGTTCTCTCTTAAGAATTATGTCGGTTATTTTAAAACATAATAATTAAGAAAAGAGAAAGCGCCTCTTAATTTAATTTTGTTTTATGAGTTTACAACTCACGTCCGACACCTAAAAAACTGTTTTAACAATATAAAGCATCATATTATTTAATATTTTGAAACCTTTATACTAATCAACACCTTAATATATTTATAGTATATTTGTAGAAGTATCCGACGACCGTTTTCATTATAATTCAATGAAACGTTTTGTATAAAAGTAGCTATAGGTTTCTTTGAGCAAGGGCTGACCAAGTTGGAATATTTAAACCTATATAGAATTTATCTTTGCACATTGTTATCTCTATGGCAAAGTGACATTTTTTTGGCACAGATTTTGGCAATAGCACACTTTTCATCGCCATAATTTAAAAAAAATGCTTTGATTCTTGTAAATTCGGCTATTAAAATTTTAAGTACATGGTTATTAGTTTCTATGACACAACCACTATAGATCTAATCAGAACATTGCTTGTTCTAACTTAAAATGTGGAGTGATAAATTGTTATGAAATATACATTTCATATTAGGTATAATTCTCATAAAATCCTATGATATTTGTTAAAAAATAATGCTAAATATGAAACATTTTCGTTGACAACTAAAGGTAATCCAATTTCAGGCCTTGCTCAATAAAATAAAATCACAAAGAAGAAAACATTTGTAGAGCAAATATCGTTTAGTATAAAGGTCTCTGTGGAATCGGGTCACAGACTCACAATTGAAATGGTCTGGGTTGTGCACAGCGCACGTAGACGGATGCTCGAACATCGTTCTCAAATCTTCGGTCAATAGGAATTTTTAATTGTATTCCCTTTCAATTGTACTTTACGTGAGAATGTTTAATGGATGTTTTATATTTTTATGATCTACGATTGCACCATTCCCAATGCTAAGGTCGTATGTTCGAACCCGGACTGGACTCTCTCTTTCAATTTGTACAATCTTTAACTATGTTAAAA
This sequence comes from Pieris brassicae, assembly GCF_905147105.1. Taxonomy (NCBI): domain Eukaryota; kingdom Metazoa; phylum Arthropoda; class Insecta; order Lepidoptera; family Pieridae; genus Pieris; species Pieris brassicae. Next base: position 546,428 of record NC_059671.1, on the reverse strand, counting down.
TCTATGATCAAACGATAAAACAAGTCAAAACCTTTTGATATCTGTCACGGAACAATCAAATATTTATTATTTTATACTTGCTGTAAATAAATTAATGAACATAAAAATGTATCTCTGATTAAAAGCAAACAATATTGATTTCGTACATTGTCATTCATCCCTCTTATGAGATCGTCAATATAAGTTTCATATTGACAGACCCCATCAAAAAATTTGCAACAGTAAACGTCAAAAATCTTATTGTCCGTCATACACAAGTAATCAACTATTTCAGATATAGTCTTATACTTAAGAACAGTGATACATGAAAAGGACTGAAAAACGTGATCTGTGAACAAAATTTAACTAGATTAATTTTATAAATGCTTTAGTATTAGATTCATATTGCCAGTCACCCCATCCAAACACTTAGCAGTAAAAAGACAGCTTGTACCCTATATTTTAGAAACTAAACCGTGCGAGCAATAATTTATTCCAATTTCATATCAAGCCTTTGTTTTAACCCTCACAATTCCCCTTCTCGAGGTACCGATGGCCCTTTAGACCTTTTATTAGTCAACTGAGCGTTCTTCAGTTTATTTTTGTTCTACTACTCATAGTTAAAACCCCAAACAAGTATTGTTGTGGTGATTATTTGACTTGAGGGATGCAAATTTTAGAATAAAGGTAGAAATTTATTGTGCTTCTAGTTCAAATGGGATGAATACCTTTTCACAAAAAGGGTTAAAATTGTAGTGTTAAAAAACTTTGTTGAACAAAATGATTTTTCTCATTCTTACTAAATGAGGGAATCACACGATAAAAACTATTTATATTAAATATTTGAACTATAATATAATTATATTATAAATAGTGTATATTTGTGTATTAGAAATAAATATTCAAATACAATAGATTCAGATTTTTCAGATATGCCAATATAAACGCGATGAAATTAACTTATTGTGATGTCAAAAAATGCTTTCAAGTCATTGCTTTAATGAAATTGTCACATAAATATAGTCATCGAACATGAGTTCTATAAAGTAACTTACATTGAAAAATTAGTCAGGTATCAGGTGGGTAATACCAATATAAAAAAAAACAAGAACAATCTCCTACAAAACTCGATAAGTTAAACCATTCACAACATCATCACATAAGAATGTGCCCTAACAATCATAGGATAACGCGAAATTTTACCAAATCACCCAACAAACGTCAACCGGGACCATTTTACAACCAGGCCGTCTCGTAAAAATATTAAGTTTATTGGTAAGTTAGCTTTAAGTGCCTCTCAAACGATATTTGAGGCTCACCTATTACGATATGATGCTTGTGCGAGCGTTTTGTGTTCCGCGAACTTGGTAATGGACTTTGATGGCTCATAGAATATGCAAATAGAAATTCAGATACGTTTATTAAGTACCTTTTTATTTATATGTATCGTAAGAATTACTAGTTGTCGTACTAAGAAATTTTGAAATGTTTAAGCGTCCTGTTCTGAACTTTGAGGCTGTGTGTTATTTTTTTTATGAATTAGTATTTTTTTATAGAGTACAAAAGCAGAAGACGAAAAGAAATGGACTCTCAGATTTCTGTACTAGATACTTCTGTAGAATGCATAGTTAGCAAAAGATTTAAATTGTAAACTGTATAAACTATGCTTCAAAAAAAAATTACTTTTACAAGTGGATTATGATCCATCATAAAGTAAATTAAGGTTTGTTTCATTGAAATATGATGTCAAGAAAGCTAAGTAAAAATCGTTACCTAAACAGATTCAAGGCGAGCGCTTTTAAACGGCTTATTTTAACTTAATTACACGCGAACAAAGTCACGGGCACAACTAGTTTAATCCCCTTAAGCCTTCTATTATGTTATAATCTTTGACGAAATAATCGCACGGTTTTAACAAAGTTTCGGCTGTATAAGATACGAGACATGTTATAGACGTAACTCATTTTGGATAAGCGTTCGATTACGTCACTCACAAAGAATTTAGATTAGATACACGAAGACTTTAATATTTTACAAAGGGCTATATCCTGTATTTATTAATACCGAAATAAATTTGTTGTTTGTTGTTTTTTTAAGTAATATCTATAAATTTTGAATTTTATTTGTTCATACGACTTAAAACACAAAAAGATGAGGTTAACTTTAACTTTATTATTTAAGAAAGTTGCAAAAAATAGTGTTATTTATTTTCATAAAAAAAATGTTTAATTGGATTAAATTTACTTTGTTCTCTTGCAAGAAATTAAAAGGCTTTTTTTATCTGAGAACGTATCAAAACTGTGTGTCTAAGTCTAATAATACCTTACATAGATGTGTCCTACCTATTCTATGACACATATAAAATTGAAGCGACATCTTTTTTGGGGTTAGACATACTGGTTTCTCACCATTTTAGCAGAAAGCATGGCCCAAATAGATAGTCTAACACCATTTTTTGTAGAAAATCACGTATTTTAATTAACACTACGTGAGCAATTTCGCCACTAACGAGCAAGTCATACAATACTAAAACGCAATAGTTATTATCCAGATAATCGCTTGCCTACATCAACTATTACCGACGAATTTCCTTACAAAAGACCCGATGTTTCATTGTTCCTATAAATGAGTGTTATTCTTTTATTGGTGAGACAAAGGCAGCACTTAGCTTCAAAGCATCGCCAATATTTATACAATCTTCGCCTGTACGCTCTCGAGAGCTATAGGGAAGTCCAGGATTAGAGTGAGGCAAAAGCGATAAAACTATTTTTGTATGGCATCTTTGTAGATGTGATGATACAAAAATAAAAAATAATTCACATAAAAATATTTACATTCCTATACTGTTAGTGGCTATCAATTATATATTTATATCTCTCCTCTCTATAGCATTATCTAACGTCTAAATAGAATAAGACCGGCAATGGATCCCCAAGTACAGGAGGAGTACAGGTTGTGTATATGTTTGTATAAAAGAGGACAATACATAAACTGTGTTGATACATTTATTTGGTCTTTAATAGCAGCAACGTGAACTGAACGATAGATGTTATCATGACATATTTTTTTTATTTTCATTTATTTGCCAATCATTTAATAAAAATACGTATTTGTCTCCAAGGCTTGAACAGAAGTTTTAAGTATTTTTCAATTTGCACATCCGGGCCTTTTTAATGACTCCAGTATTTGAAGTTGTTAGGTATTTCAACACTCAGACATTAACCAGAATCTTTATATTAATCATTTGTATAATTTTTAAGTGACACATACAAAGGACAGGGAAAAATGGCGATTTAAAGATATCGCGTTTTCAAATAAAGGGATGATTGATTATCGCCATCGCTTATAAATAGTGCCGCATTCCCAAATCAACACTGCAGAGGCTCGTGATTATATAAGAAAACGTTCGATACTCTGTATGAGGGTAGTTGCAAATTGTGTTGAGGGGATGTGTTTGTACACAAAATATTCGTCCCATGTCATATTTTTGCAGCTACTGTGTATTTTATCACCCGCTTTGATAGTTTCAAGTAATTTTCCTAACACAATAATTATTTGATATCTCTATCGGCTTTCCTAAATACATGTACTTTTAATAAGCGAACTTGGGCGAAGCGAAGCGAATTAAAACTTTACCTAGAAAATAAATGGAAATGTATTGATCGGTATGAAAGTTAATCACTAATCCACGGAGGAAGTTCTTTGTTTTGCTTTAAACGCGCACGTCAGTATATATAAAATTTATAATATAAACAAACACATTAAAGTTTGTTGACTGAGGTGTTGCGGCATTTAATCAAAGGACCTGAATTAATTCGCAGTTACAAATATGATGCAAAAGCCCCGAGGGCATCGCATTGTTTGTACCCTAACGTATCAGAATGTTAAAGCAATTATAAAATATAGAACGTATTATTTCTTGAATTAAATATGTTAGTATATATTTATGAATACTGTTTTACAAATGTACAAAAAAATATTTTTTTTGGCTGACGATAATATTTAAAATAATAAAGTTGATTTGCCTGTTCACAATATTGCATTTCACAGGTGTACATGCTGCAGCTATTGACCATCTTTGTGAGAGGCTGGTTTCTATAAAAGGACGATACAAGTTCTGTGATAACAAGTCACCAGCCACCCATCGTGGATTAAAAATATACAAAGAGATTACTTAATATTCCTAAACTAAAGTAACAAACAAAATAAATGTGTAAGCGTGTGTGAATTCAATTCAAAATATATCTGAAGTGGCTATGTATGGATAATAAATTTTCTGTTGAATCATAATTAAGGTTTTTTAGAAATGTCAAAACAGATATTTATTGAATAATGAATGATTGATGTAAACAAAACAGTAACAATAAAACTAAGATGTTTTAAGTTTCATTGATTTAATTGATCACTAACCTTTATCGGCCTTTTGAGGCCTTTTGAATGAGTGAGTGAGTGAATCGACCAAAACAAACATTTGTGCCGTACGCTGTACAACACTGTGCCGCACAGTCTAGCACACTGGTAGAATCGTACCTTAACGTCAATCAATGGATTGATGTTTAAACATTATAATTCTGATATATGGATATGTAGGTTAGTACACATAAATTTCTAAAGGCATGTCTTATATAAATAGCTTAATTTCCAAGTTTACACGTTTGAAAAAATTCAAAAGCTCAAAAGCCAGCGAAGCTAAATTTAAAAACTATTAAACACAAAACTTGCACATTCTAAGCAGTCTCAAAACCGGCGAGCTTTTGGAAAATTTGAAAAAATTCAATTCACATTCCACTTCAAAAAGTAAGCGTAAAATAAACTATTCAGTAACTTTCGCTTAAAAAGGTAAAAACCTTTTTAGGTCCCTCGTTTTAAAAGGTCACATCAGGCATATGGTCATCGTATCACTGACCCATTTCGTAAAATTTCAAAAGCTTTGAAATATTTATGTTTTAAATGAGAAAAAATTGTCTATACAAAGCCATGTATAATAATTTGATGTTTTTACTTAAAACTTGTCTGTATCAAGTATTTCGCATTAAAGTTTTATACCGTAGTGCAGTAATGCATGACAAGTGATGCAATGTATTGCGTGCAGTCTAATATCTAACTTATGATGATTTATTCATATTATCCCTATAACATCTCGATATTTACACGTATTAAAACTCAAACAATGAAAAACACCATAATTGTCGCTTACAACTAAGCCGCGGTATCTTCCATGCACCCCGAGTTAAACGTTATATTATATAAAATATTATGACAAAAATGCGAATATATTTTTGTTTAGTAGTTAAAATATTAACATTAAAATCATATGTATTGTCAATATCTTCTTCAGTCAACTGTTAGGTCAACAGATTTGATTATGAGCCAAATGAACTTTGGATAAAAGTCTTTCTTTGGCTCGTCTCAATAAATAATACGTTAAACTCAAATGTAATATAAAAGCAATATAACTATGCAATACAAAGAAACTCTCCAACAATGTGATTGTATTTATTATTTAATTCGCCATCAAGGGGCTACCATTTATAATTACAACGAAATAAATCCATATTTTTAAATAGTATATAAAATTTTGTTAATCAATATGTTGAATCATTTATTTTGTCCTGTCGCTAAAGTAAAAATATATTGTTTTATTTTGAAATAATTTAATTCAACTTCTTTAATTGGAAAATATTTTCTGTATTCACAAGCAGATATACTAAAATAAAATTAATAACATGCCGACTTTTGTGATTGGAATTTCATAACAACGATATCATGTGCCATACATTTTTATATAATTTATGAAAGCTCGGAGTAATGAAAATTGTAAATGTCAGGAAATTTTTTATGACGGGTTTGCTTTTAACTTGCATCATCTTTTTTAATCATATCTCATCATTGATCATTTTAACAATGCCATCTAATTGGCATGAGGCTAACCGACATGTTGCTCGAGCAAAAATCGCAGCTAGAAAAATTCTGCCATGAAATTGTCATATATGTAGGATATATCATGAGGATATTTCCGGAGTAGTTGTTGCGCGGGCCCGATGGGAGACGCCAAGCCCACCAGACTTAAGTACTCTTTTTAAGGAAGCTGTTACCTACCTTCTCGGCCACAGATGTGCCTGATCACCTGCCTGATTCGCTACTATGTAGGGTTAAAAAAAACTTTGAAATCATAGCGATGACTCGATATAGTAAATAGGGTAGAAGTATTGTTGCCAAAGATGAAGTTAGTAATAGCTAAACCCTTAACAGTGAATGTGCCAATGACGGACCATTTTTAAAAACTATGAATTACCCGTTATTCTGATAATTTTTAGGGGCTTTCAAGGGCTAAGCATTACATCGAAGTGCGTGACGAACATACATATTTCCGTACCCAATGAATAAATGCAATTCCGTCTATCAATACATACTTCGTAGGCAATTATCATTTCAATACACATACATTCACTCGGGAACAAACTTTTGCATATGAATAAGAGGCTGATTGAAAATTTTTATACACGATAGGTAACCTACGAGCTAAGGCGGCGAATTTGAATTTATGAGAGAGCCGAATATTTCCCTAGGGAAGACTTATTGTACATGAATGCGGTTTTGTATTTTGGTGTTTTTGATCTAGACCCCACCGTACAGGTTGATGAAATCCACAAAATATGCTTCAACTAAAATTATAATTTGAGATTATATCTAGAATAATTTTATTTATTCTAGAGTCTGTATGCTGAAAGTGTGTGAATGAGTGTGTGTCTGGTGCGTATAGTAAAGTAATTGTATATTTTTACTGTAATTATATTTTTCTAATAGAACAGATGGCACACAGGCAGAAGGCTTTTAATGTTAAGTGATATGATGATGTAAACTCAATGCCGGAGGGCTCGCGAGTGCGGTGCTCGCCTTTTAAGAAATGGTACGCTCTTTTGTTGTATTGATCCTAAGTCGAATTGGTTCTAAAATACTCCAGTTAGTTAGTTAGATATTTCATTTATTTCATGTAGGACAAGTAATAATGATAATAAGTAAAAAATTAAAACAAATTTAAAATGTTTGCTTCCTGTGGCAGTGTGCCTTAAACGCTGCCAGCATTTTCCCGTAAAAGTAACTCTAAAACTAAATCGATATTTATGTTTCCCTCAAAACGCAGAAGTAATTATAAATAATGGGTACTTGTCAGTTAAACAAATTAAATTGATTTATCTTTCATGAAAAGCTAAAAATAGGAACAACGTTATTGTCTTGCTCCGTCGCACTCGACTTATAACGTTAGAAACAAACAGAGTTCACGTAATATTTCTATTAAATTTATTTATTGCACTCTAATGGTATATGTCATAGAGTCGCATTTCCCGTAATTCCCATTAAACATTAGCAGATTAAACGTGTACAAGGAAGAGAGCACTGAGGGATGCTCCCTTATTTCGTCCCCTTAAGTTTTTCAACGTTTTTTAATCATGTTTTATACTCATATTAATTTACTTAACGAGAGACTTAGTAAGTTTTTAGACTTTTTTCTATGAATACGTAATGAAACGCCCTTTAATAAATTGATATTTTGGAAAATATTACTTAAATCTATTTCTGTTTATTATTATTAATTATAAAATTAATGAAGAAAATTGCTACATATACCACCCTGCTCCCGCGGATGTCCATACTATATATTAATTGCGTATCGAAAAATATAGTTTTAACCAGGAATCGAATGTATTGCCTATGGCATGAGACTAATATTCTTAACCATATATTTAAATTTTTCACTATTATTAAATATTTCACTATTAATATTAAACTCTTATTCTTTTTCATGTGTCCCTTTTGTTAATATCGTCTTGATTACTATTTACATATGTTTTAATTGCTTTTTGTTCCATTAATTTTGTCTAAACAACTATACGTTATATGTATTTTTGCACTTCTTTCTTTTCTTACAGTGGTTGCCTGGACGGGGTCTCTCGAAAGCGACGAAGCCGCCAGTTGCCCTCCATTTCATTGAATGATGTTAATTGTTTTATATTTCTGAATGTAATAAATAAAGCTAAATAATAAAGAGATTTTCAAGATTTGAAATAGCTGTTGTTTAGACCAAAACATCATAGCGTATAAGCTAGAATTTAGCCAGTAAATCTAACTGTAAAATGCAATTCAAACGCATATAAAATTTAACGATAACCGTCTCACCCCTCTTAAAACAAAGGTATTTTGCATCAAAACGACAGCAATCAATATAAAATTTGCATTTTAAGCGGCTGCATTATTCAAAAAACTGTAAAATTATGAAAATTCTCACAAATAATCCCATTTTGTTCGAATTTGCTGGAAGCTTGGGGGTCATGATGTGATTTTGTTTAAGATACGCTGATCTGTCAGAAGCGTAAACAGCGTGTAAGTAATAAGCTTCATACTTTTGTTTGGGGACTTAAGTGACGAGCAATGTTTTAATACCAGTTCTAGTGGAAATAAATAAATCTATTTTCTGATATGCTTGATTCTCTGTGTCTAAGCAGAGACAATACGTCTTTTACAAAGTGTACTATTGAGAATGTTCTGAAGAGATGTTTGGGTTGATCCTTCCTGCCTCGTTTCAAAACTGTACGAGCTGTATTAACTCAAAATTTCGTCCGCATCACCTTGATGGCCGGAAGACTTCCAAGCTCTGCTTCACAAGATCTTTTCTTTTTCGAACTAGCAAAAGGTGGAATAGACTTACAAAAAGAGTATATTCCTCCTTCAAAGGCATACCCACTAAAATCTATGTCCTTGCATGAGCTGTGATGGCTGACTTTTTTCGTCTGGCACATAACGACTGACTGGTCTTTGTCATTCGTGATTTATTTTAAAACATTAATCGTTAACCACTAACCTAAGGCGGATAAATGTTATAAAAACGTAATTTTGTTATAATTTTTTTATCCTACTTTATCATATAAAAGTTTATGGATAAAGCTTTATAAAAAGGTTTTCTTTTCCATAATTTAATAAATTTCAACTACAAACTATTACCAAGTGTATTTATTAGCCAACAATTTTTTTAACGCATAAGCAGCTTATCGCGTCTGCTTTTAACTCGGACTGACATCACCGGGTGCGAATTCCTGAGGTGTTGTTTACCCTTAAGGCGATTTACTCAAAGTATCTGCTAAGCCTATAATTAGAAAACTTTTTCAATTACTTCAAATTCGCTGTAAGTTTGAAGCTTACATCTTAAACGGCTTGTCTTATTTTGTTTAGATTTTCAACTTTACTACGCCTTCAGATATTACAATAAGATTTTTAAACAATATCTTAATTGTGTAAAAACGTATTTATCAGAAGATATGTTTTTGATAACGCTTTCAAAATCAAAATCAAAAGTTTTTATTTCAAATAGGCCTTTGTAGGCTCTTATGAAACGTCTAGTTGCACGGTTCCAAAAAGTGGGTCTCATGGAGAAGAACCGGCAAGAAACTCCATGGACACTCTTTTCAACAATGGTTTAGCTTACAAGCTTTGAGTCCTAGTTTGAGTGATTCATGGAACATATCCAGAAAATTTTAGTGTGTTCTGGGAACATGAGACAAAGACCTATTCCATTGATCCTTAATAATTGAAAAATTATGGTTTCAAGAGGAATCAAATTCATCTCTGCCTAAAACACTTCTCGCTTTCAGGTATTTCCAAACCGATAGGGGCCTATAAGAAGAGAGCGTACCTTAAAGGCCGGTAACGCACTTGCAAACCTCCTGGTGTAGCGGACGTCTAAATGCGGTAAGCACCTAACTTTATTTGATATTGTTTGCATTATTTCCCATAAAATAACAATAATAAGATTGGTTCGCATATTAGATTGTTATATATATTAAACAAGCATTCAAAGTTTGAAAGATCGAGGTCTTTAACTTGAACTTTAATTTGTAGAAATTATCGCCCCTAAGGTAACTAATCATCAAATGTGCTGTACTGTAAGCCAATAGACTTTCTTTCTATGTGCGCATTTAACATTTGCTCGAACGGCGAAAGAAAACATCGTGAGGAGGCTCTCCTTAGACCCAAAAAGTGCGTCAGGCACACGAAGCTAATCTTCTACTTGCGAATTAGATTGACAAATGAAACAGGTACAGAAATCTGAGGCCCTAAACCTACCTAAACCTAAAAGTTTGTAGCGCCACTGATTTATTATTAATTTATCAATTTATCTCCTAAAGAAGATCACTTTTAACCAATCATGCTTTAAAATTATCTTGTTAAATAACTATACTTTTTGTTTCAAACTTTCACGAGCTTATAAACCGTGGCGTAGTGTAACGGTTCGCTAGACAAAGTTATTCAAGTTTCGGCTCAGTGGATGCGGAAGAATGCAACAGACACCGATACGGAGTTTAAAATTAAATTAAAGATGACGCCATGTGTCTTCACGAAATTGGTTTGTGTAAACGAGCGTTTTACGAATTAAAACTTCTACACTTATGATACAGATATAACGATAAATAAAAATTGCTTTATAATGTTCTTCTGTTTTGTAGATTACTTGATTCACATGGTATGGAACCGAACTCGTTATTCGGCAGCCTGCTTCAATTGAAGAGATTCGCCTCTTTCACCTCCATTTGCTCATTGCCGAGAGCAGTGATGTTCCGCCCTGGTATGGTTAAAGACGACAAGCACGAAGAATAGTTCACCGGCTTGCTTTAGCTAGGCCTAAGTCATTGCGAGTTTTTATCCAATTATCCATTCAGAATGGTTATATTTATATAACATTTGGAATTTATTTACTGTGTGTTGACAAGACTTTTGAAAAAGGCTTTCAAGGGATAAAACCTGAATCTACTATGCAAGTTCTTAATAGCTTGAGCCTGGAATTCATGTCTTGTACCATCTTATTAAGTTATTATTTAAGTAAGCGTGCGTTTAAACCACTCGTTTACAAAGTAAATCTGCGCCACGTGTTGTCTCCCTTATTCAATATAATACACACATAAGTTTTGCAGTTTTGCCTATTTCATTTCAAAAATATTACCTTTTATATTATCACCAACACGTTTTGTTTATGGTATATTAAACTAAACAGTTTTAATTATTTTCGCCAGGATAAGCCGTAAAAGGTAATTCCGTTTTTTTTTTCAAATCGCCTTTGGTTTACGAGTCTAGTTTTTGTTTTCTTCTCATATATACTCTAATAGTAGAACATTAAATCATAGTTTATTATAGCTAAGAAGTTACTAAGGACTTTTGGAAGCATTTTATGTAATCCCAAATCAATAGTTATAGACATTTTATCGGTGCCAGCTTCCCGGCCTACATCTGCTATAAAGTAATGAGATTTAACCCTCACATTCTCCTTTACGACATATCTACTAAAATGTACGAAATATGTATTTACATTGACTTTGTTATACGGAATAAAATTTTGAATAACTTCATGTGGTATATAAAACTAGAAGATGATTGATGAAAATTTTAGTTCATTTACTTTTTTTATGCATTATTTAATCTTGTAGATTAAGTAAAGGTCGTTTAAAACGTACAAAAAATTAGAAGACAATAGACAATTTTAAATGGAATTAATTAGATTACAACAATACTTTAAATTTAGACAAGATTATTAAAACAAGATTTTTTTTTATATATTCATTTAAAATTACGACAGTTAATACCATTAATTACATAAAGGGCTTTAATAAAAATGAAAGTTTTGGAAGAAATACCTATATTTTAAATATAAAACATTACATAAGTCGCCCACAATTACCTCACTTCGAATATAAATCAGAAGCCAAAATTTTAGATATTTTAACGTAATAAATTTACGATAAAGTAAATAAGAGCCGTATGTTTTCACAATTTCTTATCTTTTAGAGCGCTGTACTTGATTGACGTTTACTGAGAGATTCTTTTCGCAAATTGCGGCTCAAGAGAAAATAATAAAGATTTCTCAGCATCTAAATGTATTTGAAATGAATTTATATCGTCCTTATTAATTTTATTAGTTTTAGAATATTTATATATTTTTGAATATCTCTCTATTTCACTTTAGTTGTTTTCGTTCATATAGTGGTAAAAAAGTACTTTAAGCTTTAATTTATATACTGATCTAATTTGCCACGAGTTAACCCACTGAAGACAAAAAGACTTCTAAGCCTGAACATAACTAATCTCAAAATAATGATAGGGACAATTACGTCTGTCTTGTTAATGAACATATTTTCGTCCTTGTCGTAACAGAAAGCCCCATGTGCAGTGTGTGTAGGGCTGTTTTAGCGCATAGAAATCAGTCACCCACGTAGTCCTAGATTGCGTGGCTGTAGCTAACCAACGTACAGAAGAAATCCTTAGAGCAGTGTGGTCGCTCCGTGAAGCCTGCGAAGTGCCCAGGAGTGTGTTTCTGGAAGAAGCTAGGCTGGCTTAGTTAGCCAGGGCCTTATGAGAGTCTAAGTGCGGAAAATGAGTCCACAAACCTTTAACCTTTTAAAATAACGAATATAAAATCCATAAGTAGGAAGTCATAGAGAAATTTCAAACAGGTAACGTAAATTTTGCTAATCTAAAAAAATGACCATTCTTTGCTTGCAAAGTCCTCCTCTATCGATAGAGGAATTGTCAAATAGTTTGTAAAAATAAGTCTCGAAGCAATTAAGACAATTAAAGCACCCAAGTCAACTCGGTGGCGTAAGATTTACAAACGGGAGCCATGGACTGAAACCTCTACTAAGAATCTTAATCTGTTGTTTTTATTAATAATTAATTATATCAAATAACTAAGTCACGTAAATACAAAACAGCAAAAAACATATAAATTTATTCATTTAATATTTAGTCAAGCAATTGCAAGTATAAAATCGTAAATTAGAGAACGCAAATAGGCACTTTCAATAACACACTTGGTGTTGGAATACAATAGTGTGTTAACATTTTATATTGTTCAAAACATAAATATTTTTCATAAGTATGTAACAGAAAAACATTGGTGCACGGAGTTAAAACCCACGATAACATTATAAAAAGCGAATTTATATTAAGGCCATTTCTCTTTCTTAATTTGATAATTTTAAATTCCATTCAAATAGTTATAAAATTCAAAAGTTTTAGAGGCTACTTTCTTATGTCTTATTCTTTTAGTGCCTCTGCATGCATGGAGGTTGGTCGTCAATCTCTTGAAGCGTGTCATGTCCTGTGCCAGAATAGCAACTCTTCTGAAATCGCGATACCCGTTGACTCCCTTTGCGAAGCCATGATTTCTTCCTTCTGCCAACACACCGTTTACCAAGGGTCTATCTTCTTATGTCACTTACCTATTTATGAGAAAAGTAGTTCTCCCAAAAATACCTTGATTATACGTGTTGAATAGAAACTATTTAATGCGGCTTTCTGAGGCGAGTAAAAAGAAAAAAAGTTTCTTGGAAAATTCTTACAGGAAAAATAACTTAATGATGGGATATTCATGAAAGTTATTCATAAACAAGCCTTTGAATGAGTTAGGTCCTTTGAATTATTAATTTAAAGTGATATTCATATTGATTTTCTTTTATAACGCTTGGGGTGGCTTCTGATTATTTTATTTCCCTTTTATTTATTTGTATTCGTAACAAACTAAGCTTATTTTTATTCTAAACAAAGCCAACAATGAGTTTTTATCATCAGTGGCTAGAATCAATAAGGTCTGGGATTCAGATGTCTGGATCTGTGTAATTGCCATTTCGTGGAATAGGCCAACAGTCTCCTGTGCCTGACACAGCCCGTCGACTCTTTGGGTCTAAGGATTTCCTAACGATATATTCCTACGAGCGAGTGTTAAATGCGCACATAGAAAGAAGTTCCATTGGTGCACAGACCGGAATAGAACTCACGACCTCAGGGATGAGAGTCGCACGCTAAAGCTACTAGGCCAACACTGCTCAATAATTAGTATTTTCTTTGATTAAATGAATTATATCGTATAATCTGAGGTAATAGCTGAGGTCATCATTATTTTTTCTCATACCTAAACATTTTTCTTACCACCCGGCATTCTCAAAAATGAGGTGTTTTGTTAAAATTATTAGTGCGGGAACTTCGGAGGCGCTTCGCTCTATACTTTATGGGTTCATAAATTAACGCACTGACAGTTTTTATTGCCAACTTGGTTCCGTGGCGCGTGATTAACATCTGTACGTGTACTCCGAATATAAATGACCTATAATCCGATACATTCTTACTTTTACTTTCGATGTATAATTCAATTGCATAATCGTATGTGAGTATAATAATATTTCACAAGGGTCTTTGGGTAATCCAGAATATAAATCTCAGCTAAAAAGTTTTTAGAGTTAAAAAAATGTTGTATCGAATTTTGATAGATTTTTATTATGTCTAAACGGGCAGGAAGCTAGTCTGATGTTATAGTGATACCGCCCATGGTCACTCGCATTACCAGAAGGCTCTCAATGGCTGGCCTTTTAAGAACTGGTACGCTCCTGAAGGATCCTAAGTCAAATTAATTAAGAAATACTTTAGTGGGCAGGTCCCACATAGTGGTGGTATGCGGCAATAACTTTAGTAAAGCTCAGTTCAAACGTCGAGGTGATACGGATGGTATTTTGTATTCTGCCTTGACATCTGATGATGAAACTCAGTTGCAGGTATTAATCCGAAAAAATCCTGTTCTCCTCAACTCTTTAGATAATTAACATTAAAAACTATAACACCAAATGATAAGAGATATATATACTTGCTATATTTGTACATGGATTTACCAATATGTTTATAATATTAATTTATTTTTTTATAATCTTACGGCAACTATTTGGAAAGGGCCAAGGATAAGAAGGAGTAGAGGAGTGCCGCAAAAAAAAAATTGGATAGAATAAATAGAAGCGGTAGCATGAAGCGAATGGAGAAAGAAAACCATGGGCAGTGTCAGTTGGAAAAAGCTGGAGGAGGCCTGTACGCGTGAAGGGGTTCGTATCGACAGCACTGAAGGTAGCAAGAATACAAGATATATGAGATAAAATGTAAAAAATCTATGCTGTATTTTTTTATGTCCTGATGAGAAATTAAACGGGCTTATTATTATTATAAAAAGTAGCTTGACCTGATAGTGTTATAGGAGTTTGTCACACGTTTTTAGAAAGAAAGATCTCATATGAACTGGGCTTAGACAATAGGTATATGATTTTAAATTCTAAATAAGTGCGACTATAAACCATAAGATCAATCTCATTCAATTCCTTAATAAAATAATTCGTTAAAAATACCAGCAAATTATCCGTTAACAGATGTAAGGGGCAACTTAATTCGAGTGATGAGTTCATAATACGGCCGTGAAATTGAACTGTTGAGAACAAAGTGTATGAGTGGTATCACTGTAATAGATCTGACAGAGCTGTCAGTTCTGACGGCGGCTTGTCGACTTCCTCGCCACAGGTATATCGTTTTTATTCAGCTAGTTTCGAAATAGAATATCTTTTTACCGCTAAAGATAGGACTCGATCCTAGTATTTGCGGAAGGGTCGATCGAAAAATATTCACTTTAAAAATTCAATTAATAAGGGCCGTAGTGGTTGTTTCATTTATATATTTCTAAGCTAATAATGGTAATAATTATTAATAGCGTTTCATCATCGGATCTCGAAGCAGAATACGAAATTCCACCCGTGACACTGCGACACGTTCCTCAACTGAGCGTTTTTGGATGCCGCTGCCAACTGGAGTACATATTTCCGAATCAATTCAACTTAGGGTCCTTCAACACAACACAATTTTTAAAAGGCCGACAACACAATCGCGATGCGTCTAGGTTTGAGTGTCCACTTAAAATCAGCTGAGCCTACTGCCCGTTGTTCTATAAAAAAAATTGAGACACTAAGAAATCGAACTTGTACCATACTGGCAACACGAGACCAGACACACACATCAGGGTATATTTGTGTAAAAACTGGGTTCGAATACTGAAGGTAGAGAATGGCGTCGCTAACATTATAAACCGAGTTCAAACTGAGTTATCAAATTATTTCAATCTAGCAGTGCCAAGAAGCACGCTGTATAGTTAATATTTGGGTAGTAGAGTAAAAGACGTCTCATTGAATAATGTTGACGGACAATGTTACATGATCGTAGCTGTTACAGGTAGCTTGTTTTCCCACGACTTTGAATTTTGATCCGCCGCTGTTTTCGTAATTGATACAGAATAAAAGGATAGTTTTTTTTGTCTAACTAAGCAAGATATATATGATCTAATTTACGATTTTTTATAAACAATGATACACAGTACATTTTAAAGAATACAGGAGGAAATGCCTCTATGAAGGAAATTATACAAAAAAAATAGATTTCTTACAAGAAAAATTCTATTGTTAAGTAACACTTATTTCCACTAGCCATACTCTCGGAGAATTGATTACATTTTAAAATCCAGTCCAGTTAAAAATAATCAAAGTAGCCTTAAATTCTATTTATGACCATGTTAGAGGTTTAAAATTTTATATAAAATTAGTTACTGTACAAAAAATTAATAAGAAAAGTTAAAAAATTTAAAATTAATTTGTCACCGTTGTCTTGTCCGTCGAGATTTCATGATTGTTAAAATTCGTAATTTATATAAACTCGAGTATTTAAATAATTATATTATTTAAAAACTGTGTAAGTTTATCGATAAGAGGCATTGTCTACATCCATTTACTGTTTTTATAATTATGTTGTGGTGTTGGTGTTTTGTATGAGATGTTTGAGAGCGATAATTATATAAAAACGTTTACTTCAATATTCATTAAAAATATCATTGGTCATTTCAGTAAACACACTCAAAATGCTGATTGAAATCAGTACTGAGTTGGAGTTATTCAAATGAGTATATTACAAATCAAATATTGAATTACTGTTTGCTCATCTAAACGTTACGTAAGTGTTTGATTACCTAAATAATATATACGAAAGTGTGGTTACCAGCAATAACTCGGTTCAGATTTTAGGGAAAATACTAATGCCAAAGATTTTTGCTTAAAAAACATTTGCAATATGGTGGATGTATTTACAATTATTTTAGAAGCTCATACTATCTTACTCCGCTGACTTTGCGACCCAAAAAGTGTCTTGGCCTCCGAAACGAGTAGCTTCAACACTCCCCCCGTCCATTACCTTCAACATCATGAGCATCTTTTTTTGGTCCATTGGACGTAGGCCTCCTCCATTTTCTTCAAATACTTTGCCAGCTCCTGCCAACTACTGGCTGTCAGCTATATTGTCGATAGGCACTTTAAAAATATGTATTGTCATTTTTGTTTTCTTACTGGATGGTAATTCACGCATAGGCTAAGTATTAGTTAATGCTAAGTTTACGC
The DNA here is from genome assembly GCF_905147105.1 of Pieris brassicae. Taxonomy (NCBI): domain Eukaryota; kingdom Metazoa; phylum Arthropoda; class Insecta; order Lepidoptera; family Pieridae; genus Pieris; species Pieris brassicae. Next base: position 529,161 of record NC_059671.1, on the reverse strand, counting down.
CAAAAAGAACGTGTCAGCGGGTTTTAAAGTAACATCTATTTTCTACGCAAAGTGAATTGAAATCCTCCATAATATTTTGGACTCGTGTGTGCGAAACCTTACACTTAGCAGTTGAAATTGACAACTGGCACGACTGCACTTGACTTACTACGGGTAAGTTGACACCACTCATCACGGAACTAGAGCAGGAAGGCTTTGTTGACATTCTTCGCGCAACTTCGTTGAATGGATATTTAACCAATACTATGGACAGGTAATCATTGTACAGAAGAAATTATTTTCCATATATACTTAAAATTTGTACAACCTTTAACATTTACGAAAAACGTACCCAAAATAAATTCCAGCTTTCACTCCAATAAGGACAAGGCACACAAATCTTCCTACACAGAAATGCGGTCATTCGAACGTTCTACATTTTTTTAAAGAAAACAACTACAGTAGCTTCAATAAATATCAAGAAATAACTGGGATACCGAGTCCTCATTATTTAAAGCATATTGGCGTTCAAAAAACAACTTAAATGCAACGTATTAAAACCAAAATTGCAATGATTGTAAAGTTAACTACGTTTTGATAAGCTCTGAATCTTTGGCATTAAGGATGATTTTTGTTTGTTGGACCGCACGCGATTGACGCCTACACTTATTGACTCGAAGATACGGATATCAATACCGTATAATTATCGTATTGTTTTGGTTTTCATTCATTATTACAATGCCTTGAAGTTAGTTTCCTGATAGATGTAGCTTTGATGTTCTATGATTGAGAATATTTTGATCCAACTCGTCAAAGAGACACAGAACATTCACTGAATACAACAAAAATGTTTGAGATTGTAAAAAAAATTATAAATATTCCTCATTGGTTCTTGGAATTTGTAAGTTAAAAACCACTTATGCAGTATTCATGTGAAATAAATAACACACATAAAACAATTGTGTATTGTATGTTACGTAGTAAAAGTCTTATTAATATAAAAGACAAAATTAACGTTTGAAAATATTTATTAGAACCACAAAGCATATTTCAAAAGCTAATAAAATTTTCTAACCACGACCACCGATGTCGTAAACCTATCAAGTTTCCCGGTGAATGTTTGTCTGTCTGTTTATTATTGTTGTCTAAACACGTAAACACAGCGACCGTAAAACAGTGACGATATAGTCGGAGTTCGGGATGGTGTGTGTTTATAGCGCCGTAAATTAAACACAATTAGGTAATTATATTTTATGATGTTAAATATTTATCAATATATTATGCACATTAATATTAGAGCCATTTATCTTCTTAACTTCGAGTTAAAACTTTAAAGATGACGCGTCAGCTTATATTTAGACTCTCCACCTTAAAGTCGTGTTTTCAAATCTCGGATGGTCACCAATTAATGTTTCATATAGACAAGCATGGCCTTAAACAAAAAGTACTCTAGGCTAATATTGAAAGTGTAATGTCATGACTGTACAAGATCATTCTGGGACTAAATAAATTGACTCAACTGGTAAAAAACCTTATTTGGTTTTACAACCACGCCTTACTTATTGCATTAATTATGTAAATAAAACTCCGAACCATACCAGTGTTATTGTTTAGGTTGGATGTCCGGAACATGTTCATACGATTATAATAATATTTTGATCACAAATATCACGAGTTCGTTCACAGACCAGATTGACCGAAGTGAAGTATCATCGCCCCCAAAACTATACACTGTGAGAGAGGTGGACAAAAACCGGTGAAAACAGATATTCCGCTTCAGACTTTTCCTTGCTATGAGCTATCGACTTAATGAGAGAAAGAACGCTGTAATGGCTAACTTATACACAATTTTATATTTCTAGATTAATTATATTGACTATATATACTATAAGATTGGACTTGAAAACGTGTATGCGGTGAAGTTAGTTATTTCGACTATGTATTTGTGTGTTGTTCCCACGAGAATGTAAGTGCGTGCTCCTATTTCACCATTCCTCCTGCTGATAGAGAAAAAAACTTTGGTTTTAATTATTTTATTGTTATTAATTAACTAAGAAGTCATGTGGAACATGGTGTGGTTGCAGCTCCTAACAAACATTGTGTAATACGTTTATATTGTGTTACCTATATATGTAAATGATTTTGACTTTGACAATGAATCATTAGCTGAAAAATATAATTATGTAGTATAGAAAAAGAACACTGAGAAGTATGTGATAGTTTTTTTAATACTTTTATATCGTGGTTATATTATACGATATCGTAGCGATAAAATATGAACGTAGCGCATGACTTGCATGATATTATTCAGTTCCGGTGGTCAGTGCAAGTCAGCAAAAGGGTGTGAGAGATTAATTGCTATTACCACCTATTAGTGATCTTTGTACGAAGATTACCCGTCATGATGATTTGTGCTTTACGAATACGGGCCTAAGACTAATTGTAAGTTAATGATAAGGGGTCACGGGATAATTTATTTATTTATTAGTAAGTTCTAAAACAATGTGTAAATTATACAAGAAAACATCACAATTTTTGCATACACATCAATTATATTAGAACCAAGCTAAACTAAAAAACTTAACAAGCAACCAAAAAATTATCTTATTAATATATATGTGGAACCTATAAACCCCTTATATATCCAATGAAGCTTCTCAAAAGGGACACGAGGATGCTGATACAATTTCATCCACAAAATATCTCTTTGACGTAACAATGAATTAAATGGACCAAAGGCAAAGGTGGTGAACAGCGTACACATTAAACTTACGTAATTATTATTTATAAAGTATTAATCACATATTAAATATCTCCCATGGTGGGTTAACAAATCACTATTCGGTTGGTTATAACCTGCAAAGCGTACAGCCGATGTATAGTAGACCCTCAAGAAAAAATGCACCCCCTGGTCTTTGTAGTGGTCGTGTCCTGAGGTGTAGCAATTCGATATAGGAATACTGTTTCTCCGAGCACTTTATTGGTTATGGTTGAGGTGTGACTGGCAGTCTGTTTTTGGAAAATGGTGATGTCTTTAGAGGCATTTAATTGTAAAGATATATTTTCATTTCTTAACATTTACTCTTGTGTAATTATTTAAATATATTTTGTTTTTGAATCTTAAAGATAACATATTTTATTCCTAAACTAAAGTATATCTAACTAATAAGTTCATCTAATTGAAATCACTGACCATCAAGCGACAAACGCAGCCACTTTTCGCGATTCATTTGTAGTGCAAGAGATATGGTAAAACTAAGTTTCCTTTTTAAACTTTAATGCCTTGTGAAAAATGTATTAAATAAAAGTTGTAATATTTAAAATATCTTTAGATAAGGACATTCATAATTGATAATATTACAAGTTGCCTTGAAAATTACCGCCTCATGTTATGTGTTAAGTGTCCAGTGGTAAGTAGATTGAACGCTGAGTTTAAGTTGGCTTAGAAGGGTTTTTCTATGGAATGTAAGATTGCGATAATTAATAATACTTATAAAAATTAGATTGGTTAACGATGCAAAATTGTAATAATGATATATTTTCTAAAATTGTAATAAAACAAAGGCCTTCTATAAAAATTATATACAATAACTTGCTCACAAAGCACAAACACGCTGGGCTGTTGGTTCCCAAAATAATAATAATAATAGATAAACTTATAAATATGTTGCGGTCTTTATGGTAATGTTAAAAAAACTAATACTAATAAGTTATGCATAAAGAGTATAGTCAGATGTGTAACTTTGTTCAACTGTTACATTGCAGTCATTCGTTACATAGGAATTAACATTTCATTATTTTGTTTATAGTCTATTTTTGTACGCGTGGTTAATATAGAGTAAACCTAAAATCCTCTATTATTTAAAGCATTCCGATGACCTGGGAATGGTACAAAGCCTAATTCAAATAAATGATGTAACTTTTTTGACTTTGTTCAATACTGAGAGCCAGCTCTCAGTCTTTCCGCTGCAGTGCAATTATAGCGGCAGGAGGCCACAACTCGATTAGTGTCGCGGAGTCATGTTAGAAAGTAATTTGAGAGGACTCTGCTAACTCGGTTAGTTGGACCTATTCACTCAGACACTCCTGGATTTATTAAAACTTGTTACAATCGTTATAATGCCTTAGGTAACATTAAAAAGTCTCATTTGGCCAAGATATATAGAAAGGCTGATGTGGATGTACGTAATTTTGTTTTTTTTTAATTAATCTAAATTAAATTTTACCTACTTTTCCATGACATCGAACGATTATATTTATTAAATTTTTTCCTCCCAAAATATTTTTTATATATACGTATATGATATGGACGACTATAAACGAGCCTTCGAGATGACTAAAAAGCAGTCATTGCAGCCCATGGACACCCATTTTAGTGCGTGCATTGCGTTGAAGGAGGAGAAAGCACGTTTTTAACAATTGGAGGTTAGAACCCAACCGGGAGTCGATGTCACAGTTCACTATTTTGCAAAAGAAAATGTCTTGTGAAGCGGACCTTGGAACACTTCCAGCCGTCTAGGTGACGCGGATAAAATTTTGAGTTGGTGAAAAAAAAATGTGGTTGATGAATGTAATAATTATTAGAATCTATAAAGAGTTTTTATGTTTTTAATCCGACGAAAAACGATTGTTTCTCTTTATAACAAGTTGTAGACTTGTCCACTTTGTGTAAATAAGCTAAACAAGTAAAAATATAGTCATGATTTGATAAATAAAACATGCAGACATTTCACAAACCAGATAAAGCGAATTTAAACTACAAATGGTCAGAGAAATGCGGGATTCAACAAATAAACATATTTATTCGACGCTAAAAATATATCAAAGATAGCATGGTGCGTAGGCGCCATTGTTATGAATATTTTATGACATTATATCCTATTACAAACATATACGGTCGAATGTTCCCTGGGCAGACGTTCAGCGGATTAAGTTACTTGAGTACGGCAGTTGAAATGGCTAGCGATAAGTTGTGTCCAGTCAATAGTGCATTTAATATTATGGTTATTGAGAGAAAACGAGAATGCTGGGGTTTGTGCATCTGCTGAGAGTGGAATATGAGGAATATTTTATTGGAGATTAAGATTGCTTCGTTTAATATATTTTCTAATGCGATTTCATATACATTTTCTTTAGGTTTGAAATTCGTTATTATGATATTAGATAAATTTAAGTGGAAATGGATGGGGCACGAAGAACAGAAAAGAAGACAAGAAAGTACTAAACTGGTGCCCAATCTATATTAATCTAAATTATATATATATATATTATATATATATATATATATTATGAATCCCTATTTCCCTTGGTCACGGCATCACCCGTGAACGGCTGGACCGATTTCGCTAATTCTTTTTTTGTTGCGTTTGTTACTGTTCGGAGAAGGTTCTTATGACAAAAAAAAAAAGATTCTATTTCATGTATTTTATTTTATATGTAACCTATTTATTTTCATGTAACCTCATGGTGTTTAACATAACATTGACAGATTGCGTGCTGCAAATATATATAGTTTAAAATAAATGCTACGACCGGAGTTATATTGATAAAATACATATAAAATAATTACAGTCGCTAATTGTTTTTGGCATTTATATTGAAAATCCGTGTTTTTCACATGGCCAGTTATGTCACCTTTTCGCGTGTCGTAATACCAACACAACTATTTATATACGCGCCAAAAAAAGAAACAAAGTATATTGTGTATCATAAAGAATTTTTAGTTAATTATACCAATTCGAAATCAATATTCATACTTAAGACAGGACAACGTCTGTTGGGCCTGCTAGTGTACAATTATCAAAAAAGACCATTTAGATTTAGGTGTATAGACCAAATTAAGAAAACATCAGGTTGTGTATGGCAGAGAGTGGCACACTGCAGATATGAATCGAGGGATATGGAGGTGGATTTTGCCAAAGAAGCGCACAAAGGTACCTAAATAGAATGAGATAGAAAAATAAATATGATTAAGTGTAAAAGTCAAATCTACATCAAATATTATATTATATATAGCTTACTCGTAGCGGCCTAAATAGCCATGTCCGGACAGTAGCTGCACGAGTCGGTAGCTTAGGCGGCCCCACCGCCTACTCACCCATTTCTCTGATGTCTTCTGTGGTCTGAACGCGTTGATGGTGTAGAATCCAGCGCTCACACCCACCATTTCCTCTTCCCACTGTCATATTGCTTGGTTTTCTTCAACAATTTTCCACGCCGTGATTGCTCCAAGCGCAGTGTCATTACCATTGTGCCTGGCTTCAGCCCTCCTCCAATAAACTTCGCTCAAGGCGTCCGTTACGAGGTGCCAGGGTGTGGTACCGGCTATAACAGCCTCCAACTAACATTAAGAGACATACATTCCCACATCAAATTCAATACGTTTGGCATACAGGAGTCATAAGTAGAAAGAGTAGTAAGAGTTTTGTCTGAATCTTAAGTAGAAAATGTTGGTTTCCTCGCAATGTTTCACTTCAACTTTTGCAAATGTAAAATATATAACGTAGGACGTAATCTAGGACGTATACCTGACACAAAAGTTATATACTGTATGATGATAATATGAAAAACCCTGATGAGTTTCTCAATCACATTAGATATGGTAGCATCTCTCTATAATTAACATAATGAAGAACACAAAATAGTGAACACCGTGCCGCGGGCTAAAAAAATAAATGTAAAAAATATATACAAACATTTTCAGGGCTGTTCAATTTGCATTTTAATGGAGATCCACGCGTACGTAACAAGTTTAACTAATGGGCGTGAAATAAGGAGGGGGTGCCACCCCTACTACAGGATTGTACTACAATTAGTCCTGTCCCTTTAATAGCTTTTCATCAGGTCTCATTACTAACTTTATTGGGTATGTAGATAGCCTGTGTAAGCTCCATGATTGTAAGCTATTATGAGTGCTCTGTGTTGAGTAAATGAACCAAGAGTGCTGAATGAGTCCATTAGATGTAATACACAACACGAAGACATTATTGTTTTGTGAAATTAATTTCATTCCTTCTATTAAAAAAAACTGCTTGTGTCTTAACTAAGACATCATGGAACATTACGATCTAGTCTAATTTAAGAATAATAAGGATATTTAACATAAGTAAGTGTCCAATAACACTACTTACAGTCTCTATTAAAGCGAAGACACTCTGTTCTTGTTCCATTTTTTCACTCAAGAAAATATAAATTCCTCCTAATTTTTCAAAAACTAACTTCAAATCGTATATGTTATGTTAAGTATTATAGATACGCAATACATTAATATGTTTCCTATTAAAGAAAATATATAAAAAACACATCATAAACACCAAGGCCACAATAAATCCAATCCACAGGAGCGTGTTTTCACAACATATAAATCAAATATTTCAAACAAAAGTGTCTGACCCGTCCCAGCACAAAATATGTTTTTCTAAAACATCCTCCGTGTGCACTTATGATATGCGAATGCACGTGCAATATGCCAAGATAGTGGGAAGACAGCTTTATGGGGCGACGAAAAGAAGAATAACTATACAGAACTGGCAAAACTCTAGCTCAGCTAGTTTTCCTGTCTTGCTTTCAAAACTAGTATATAGCATTAGTAGAAAAAACTTTTTTGAAGTACAATAAATCTTAATCAATTGTTACTATCTTTTATGAATATGATGTTCAGAGGAGTGGTTCGGATTTTTACCAGCAGCTTAGTTTCAGCATCGGACGTCGAGGCAAAGTACGACATTTTACCCGTATCAAGTCGACACCCATCGTTCCACATATGTGCGTTTTTTTAAGGTAGTTTTTGCCTCGCACCACAACTTTGTGCAACCAGCTGCCCACTGAAGTATTTCTGAACCAATTAAACGTTGATTCGAGGCTCCTTCAAGAAAAGAGCATACCAAGCGAGCCCTATGGCATTGAGAGTGTATATGGGCGGCGGTATACCTTTTGCCCCCTGAGAGGCCGTTTGCCCCCTGTTATGTAAAATAAATGTTCTTTGGAGTGTTTTGTTTTGTTAATCAATCGCAAAGTGGAAGTGGAAGTGTGAGTGGACTACTCACACAACTCATTTTTCAAATACAAATAGAATTGTTAATAGCCTGAAGTGGAGATATATGCGTATTAAAGTTACATTTGCATAAAATCTAACTAGGTTTGATAATTGTAGTACTTGCTTAGAATTTTATTTGAAATCTTAGACGCCTGGAGTCTACCACAATGCCTATAAATAGCGTATCTATTTCTTACTCTATGACCCACTAAGAAACTTCCATCTTATTTAGGATCATATTTCGCGAAACAGGCACGAGTGTAGCGCCGGAATTGTTCTGTCCCACTGCCGTAAATATATCTTTCTTGTTATGGTAGCTGCGACGAGGCCTTTGTTCAACATGCCTTTATAAGGTCAGGATTTCGTTTCTAACATGCTCGGGTCAAAATATTCTCCAGTATATTTTCAAAACTACAAAGTTTGATTATACTATGATAGCATTTATAAGAAATTCTAGATGAAGAGTTGAGTGTATTTTAAATATTAATTTATTAAATGATGTTAAAAGCAACAAGATAAAGAAAAATATACCTGTTGATTTAAAACGCACTGGGGTCAATCGACCAAGAAGTTCAGAAATTAACAATAAAACAAAAACCTTGTCTCCCAATCTTTATAGGAATAAAAGAATATCTTGATATAGTCTAAAACCTGAGCCTGAGAAATTGTAATCCGTAATTATAGGCTTTGACCGTATCTCAGGTAGATTTTTAAAGGTCACGCCATAAAAGTAAATTATCATTTTCAATTTCAACCCAAAGATTTTTTCTCAATACGGTTTTAATTAATTTCTGGATTGCAGCATTACAAAAAAAGTATCTCGACTCAGAAAAAAAATCAAAGATATGCTAAAAGAACTGGATAATGAATATTTCCCTAACAATAAATATTCTATATAAGATTTCAAATTATTTTAGTTGTTATTTTTAATATTTATGATAATAACATATTTTTCTGTAGCTTAAATGCGAGTATAACAACAGATTATAACAGACATAAATCGCAGTCCCGCCCACCAGCGTTCACGTGTGGCCAGATTTGCACTTAAGCGCACGATTTATAGCGCGCAATGAAAATGTCGGACGGCAAAATGGCGAATTCTTAAAACGTCAACGGCGCCCGCGCAATTGCATCGTATTACATACGATATAGAAATCTGAGAACTCCAAGGTACAATAATAGCCGATCGTATGAAATTTGTACAATAAGAACCTATACTAAGAAACAGCACCAGTTTTTTTATGAACTGAGCTTTAACTTGGTAAAAAGTTTTCAAGGTACTGGTGATAAAAATATTTATTTTTTATTTATTTATTTATTGTATAAGTGTTCTTAATATAAAGGAAGTTGATGTGGTGGAAACACAAACTGTGCACAGTTTTTCTATCCACCAGGACGTCGAACATAATTAAATCATTAACACACACACACACACACATATATATATATTAAGGCCAGTGACATATGAACTGTAAATTTATAACAATCAAACCATTCAAACGATTTAAAATTGCACGTAAAACGTCATAAACAAATCTAAACACTGACGCGCCATAGATAGCCGATGCAAGAAAACTGTTCTTGTCGAGAATTCTCATTCACATACAGAATAAGTTCCTATATTCGAATATTTTTTAATGACGTATATAGCATAATTTTTGTTATGCATAATTTATAATTGTTTGACTTATGTAGTATTTTTTTAATTTAAATTTAATATTGTTTCTTGTTATATTAGTAAGAAGTGTAGCTGGTATCGAGTTTATTAAATTTGGAATAATGTAATCTAATGTTTTTTTCCCATATAAGTTATTGTATTTGGGTAATAGAAATTCGTTTTTTTAATTTTCTACGTGTTGAATAGTGATAGTGAGTTTTAATTGTTTTGAGGTAATTTTCTGTAAAGTAGTTTTCATTTAATAATCCTATTTAAATATTAAACAATTTTAAATAATTATTTCGTAGAATTCCTTAGGTGCCTCCATGTATTAAGATTGTCTATAGTGTACAGTGTGCTTTTAATTTATTAACCATGCAATTCGTTTAAGTTCCAATCTTTGACTTAATTACCAATAAGCTAAAGTAAGTATTGAGACCGAGAACGACAAATGCGCGACTTATTCTTCTGAATCACAATGCTGCTGCTCTGGGCTCTATAGTGCACTCTAGGCACGTGCTTAAATATTCAACATCTTCAGCGACGGCCCAAAAATATCTACTCTAAATAAGTTGAAGTCGTACTAATTGCGCACAGAGAACAACATTAATTATTATAGAAACTACAGAAATATAATACACTACGATAACAGTTTATAGCTGACTTAGCATATTTTTTTAATTTATGACATCAGACACTAGATCAACATTATACAAGAGACTTAATGATTATAATAAGAAAACAAACATTGTAAGGATCCTACAAAGGATTCTTTGTTTCACCCCAACCATTTTACGACTGCTACTTGATAGACAGCAGATGTTTTAAACAAATATGTATTTAAAATAGAAAGGAAATGTATGATTATCTTCCCTTTGGCGTGCCACCAACGTAAAGTGAGAAACATTATGTTTTTTTTATCAATCTATAGGCGTTTAGCCGATGTGAATTGTAATTAGCGTCGCATATGAAGTATATGTGTGTGTCTAGTTAATTTTGAAAATGCTAGAGGAGGCCTCTACCCGTGAAAGGTACTGAAAGAAGTTAGGATATCGAGTAAAAATTTATGTAACAAATATTAACTGTATATTTAAACATTTGTAAAGATTTTAAATTAACATGCTGTATTATTATTTGTTGAGACTGGGGCGTGAACTAATAATTTTGAGCACCGTTAAGAAGCGGCTAATTTAGCTAAGCCTAGATTTTAGTCGAAAATATACGAAGAAACTTATTAGATGACAGAAACTAATGCAAGCAATATTATTATGATTCAGATATGATTATTTAGTTATTAACCCAAATAAGCAGAGATTATTGTGTATAAACAAAGGATAGACAATGTTTTCGCAGCCGCTTAGCCAAGAACAACTGCGAATAAAGAAATAGATCCTATTTGTTTATTTTCTTGGTAACCACATGTAATGTAGTATAAGAGTCGGAATAAAGTATTCGTTAGAAGATATTTCAAAATCACGGTTATGGTACATAAACCTTTAGATTAAAGTTAATAAAACTTAATCCAAGATTGAATTTTCAACTCATTTTAAGTTTAGTGTATTTAAAAAAAATATTATTCTAAAAAGAATGCAAATGACTGAAATTACGTTAATTAGCTTGCTACACGTATATAACTAGATAAGTAAATAAATAAATAAAAATAAATCAGTGGCGTTACAACCTTTTGAGGTCTGGGCTTCGGACTCCTGATCTGACTGATCATTGGTCAATCTAATAGTAAATGATCAACCTGTGCTTGACACACGCAGGTTTCCTCATATTGTTATCTTTACCGTTCGTGAGAATGTTAAACGCGCAAATAGTCAGACAGTCCTAAGGTATCCAAAACCGGGTATCGAACCTACTAACTCAGGGATGGAAAATCTAAAACCATAGATAAAAATAATTTGACTATTCGACTAAATGTATTTCGTAAGACTGACTCAGTCATGTCAAGGTCACGAGATCAATCCAAAGATAAACTTTGTGTACGCTTAAACTAAGCACCCATTCCACATTTTTGGAACGCTTATTTTCATCTTGTTTTGTAAACTTTATAGCCTTATAAACAGTTTCTATAAATTTCTTATTTTATCACCTGTTACCAATTTGAATGTGATTGTTTGAAATAGCTTTCGGCTTAGTATATGCTGCAGCATGTTTATACGACTTATACAAAGACATATATTATACTACAACTTGCTCTTGGTTGAAATTCTATTTTTGTTTAATTTTTTTTAATAGGCAAGTAGTCTGACACACGCCATTTTGGCCTTTTGTTTCCGTAACGTACGAGTGATAATTGCACAGCCGGGGTTCGAACCTACAACGATTGAATTGTTTTAAATAATCAAAATAGGTGTCTTTAGAGCTAGTATAGTTTTCCAAATACCATTATTATTAGATATATGTATGAATGTGTTAGGTTTATTTGATACGTCAAGTTTAGGAGTCCAGTTCTGGTACAAATAATTTACTTCTTCGAACCTTATACTACGAATGGTTATGCTTAGGATAACTGGCTGAGATACACACCTAAGTAAAGGTAATTTTAAAATTACAGAAGACATTCTAGTGAAGACTTTAGTAGTCACATAAAAATAAATAGAATATTGTAATAAAAATATTTTATTTGTTAAAATAACTTAAGTGTTAAAGAACTATCAAATATAAAAGTTTTCTTTAATAATATGGCTCTCACTTCTGCTCCACGCAGCAAGAAAACACGTTGTGTTTTGAGATGAGGGTGCTGTTGGTGATAAAGGCAGGGTCTCATCATCATCAGAGATAAGTTCAATGGCTATATTGCGCAAGATTGCCAAATCAAAGGTGTTTGTTAAAGACGTTCTGAATCCTCTTACAATAAATAACTAAATCGGTTATTCCAGACATCAAAACATCTCTACACTATTGCGAGTTCTAATTTGGGCATGCTTCTTACGACTGTTCGGATTAAGTATTGGTGTAAATAAATGAGGAATGAAAGCATAGGCAGAGTCTCCATGTAATCTACCAAGAACTTGTTCCCTCTCCAAACTGCCTTTATTAAAAATCCGTGAGTCATGGTTTATGTCAGACTTATACTAGGATGGCGGCTGGAAAAACGCTAGTTACGCCGACGTTATACGAGGTTTAAGTTATTCTGGGTTTATTAGAAGACATTTTGCTTATTTTTAGGTTATTCTTGGAATAACATTTTATATCATGTTTATTTGTACCACTGTAGGAGTTCAGGCACCTCTCATTCCAATTCAATAACGGCGAATATAAACACTACAGCCGGCAACGCACTCGCGAGCCCTCTGGCATTGAGATGGCGGAGAATGTCCATGATTAAATTAAAAAAAGCTTTGTTAGGCAAGCGTATCTCAGACCTAATGTGCTATTTTACTGGTAATTTAATTAGTACTAGTAAAATCTAAAATTGTAAGTTTTTAATATTTTTACTTTGTCATGTCTTGTATTTTAGAAAAAATAGCTTCTATACTGTAGATATAGTATAATATGTATATGATGTGGTGAATTTTACTAAATAAATAAATGAAAACATATCGTAAAGTATCCAACTTCATCTGTATGTTATATCTATATAACTGGATGCTATATATGCATTTCAATTGGTCACAAATTGTTAGTATTTCTGTCTGTATTCGTAAAATATCGTATTGCTCATTTTACGATTTCGTGCCGGTCACGTATCGTGTAAATGATACTTGTCAAATTGTGTACAGCTGAGACGGATATGCGCTAGGTAGGGCTGTCATTATTTACTTTTCAGTAAACCTCTGTTAGTGAATATGTCTATTTTAACAAAGTTGCTTTAGTAAGTAGCTACTCAAATATTATTTAGACATTATACATTAAGAGAGATAGTTAGTTTTATCAAATAAAATCCTTATTTATACAAATTTGTGTAAATTACTTCATATTCAAATTCAAATAAAAACACCTTTTAAATTGTATTTATAACCAGCTACATAATGTTTACCTTATCCTAGTAGTGACGATCACAATTTCAAAAACAAATCAAACAAAATAACTTCAATAACATGTCCGTCGCATCCAAGCAGCCGAGTGCACCCAATGTCCAATCCCTTCACCTGTCAAATTATCCAAGTGACATAAGTAGAGTACAGCAGACAAACAGACTTCTAGACTAGTTAGTAAAATCATTATTTGACAACCCTATTATTCCTATAACCGTCTTCCCAAATTGAAACTCTAGACGTTCCAATTTGATAGACGCGGACTATACAACTACTATACAACTTTTTGTCTGTTCATTATTAAATCAGGTATCCATCAGATTTGATTAAATTTAATTCGAATAAAAATCTGTCGTCTGAACTATATGTCTTTAGAAATTAAATAAACAATATTCGAGACAAGTGTGAGTGTACTCACAGATTGTGATATTAATTATAATATATGTAAAGGAAGAATTATATTTCTTTTAGTTGTTAGTTATCTGTCATGTGTCAAAATTTACGTTTTATATATATAGTTATCAAGAGTTTGATAGTCTGTGGAAAAAGGTGCGAGTTTCTGCTTGTCATTTGAATGTTTGTCAGAACTGTTTCGGAAATTAATTAGGAATAAAAATAAAATTATTGTTTAAAATGAAAATAAAATATAATAACAAACTCTAAAATAAAAATAAAAATATTGTACACAAAATTTAAACTGTGTGTTATATCTGTTGTATATTTGTTATAGTTTACCAAACGTCAACAAAATAATAATATTGTGCTGAGATGAAAGATCATATAAAATATATAAACGAATAAGCAACAGTCAACAGTTAAAAACAATTTTAACGTATTTTTTTTGTCTTTTGGTCTATTGTTTACAAACACGTTAATCGTATTTTTTTCGACTTAGACTTTTATATTCGATCGAAAGTCGAATTATCTTCATTCCCCCACTCTCATATCGTCTCATGTTTATTTTTACTCTCAAACAGTTCTGAAGTCACTGAACTTCCGACAGAATCGATTTATTTGAAAACATATCGATTACATTATAATTGTATTTTTGGACAGAAATTTAGGTCAGCTCAATTTATAAACGTCAATTTAATGGACGGATGTTGTTGGGATATTTGTTTGACTCCGCTCACTATGGCGTTAAGTGACACCTCTGGTTCAGCGGATGAGAGGATTTCAGGTGTGAGTGATTGTTTTAAGTGCTGGATTCTGCAAAAACTATCTATTATATTTTAAATAACTTTAAATAGAAGGTTAAGGTGACTATTAAAGCCTGTGGTTGTGTGTGTTATACCCAAAATCGATGCCAGTTAGGCAAAGTTATATTATCAATCATCTACAAACTTATTATATTAAAATATCTAATGATGTGGAAGCAGTGTTGGCCTAGTGGCTTCAGCATGCGACTTTTACCCCTTATGACGGAGGTTTGATCCCCGGCTGTGCACCAATTGACTTTCTATCTATGTGCGCATTTAACATTCGCTCGAACGGTGAATCAAAACACCGTAAGGCAACCGGCAAGCCTTAGGGTCTAAGTTTAAAAAGTCAACGGCGTGTGTCAGGCACAGGAGGCTAATCACCTTCATACTTATAAGTTTGACAAATGTTCGTGAAACAGAGACATAAATCTGAGGCCTAGATCTAAAAAAGGTGGTATTATTTATTTTATTTTTTTATAAAATGACTTCATTACTACAAATTTTCAAATCATATCTAAACTGAAACCTATCAGCAAATAATCGTAATAAAAAGTATATAATATACTGCTACATATATTGTATACCAGATATCACATCCAATTCAATGACATATAACTTTTAACGTTACCCACATACCAAGAAATTAACCGACAACGTTTAACCAAAACTACGTTTACAATACAAAACACGAAATATGAAAAAGCAGTGCTAAAGCGTTGTAAAAGTTGTAGAAATTTGAAAGTTCGGTGCTATTTATTTGGCAAAGTTCGTAGCAAAACTTTCCAACCAAACAAACTTGCCAGTTCTCTGAATACACGTTACGCTCCGCGATTTTGAATTTTTAGCCCTCTATAGCGAGTAATTATTTAACGTTGCTTTAGAATTTAGAGAAAGAGAGAGAAAAAGTATTTAAATTTAAACTTTTAGTCACGTTCGTAGCTAATTTAAATTTGTATTTGTTCCCGAAGTGGTCTGTCCTGTGGCGAGAGCTTATATATATCTTAGTTATAAAAAGCTGAGGTTTTTTTCAACAAAATATATTAGTATATTTTTATAATAATGCGTTCAGTCAGAAGGGTGCTTCTTTCCTTAACATCCCCGAGGTTGTAGGTACGAGCCCCAGCTGTACACCAATGGACTTTCTTTTTATGTATGCATTTAACATTCGTTCGAACGGTGAAGAAAAACATCGTGAGGTAACCGTCTTGTCTGATCCAAAAATAGTCGACGGCTTGTGACAGGCGCAGGAGGCTGATCACCCACTTGCCTATTAGATTGATAAATGACCATGAAACAGATTCAGATATCAGAGGTAATCCTAAAAAGGTAGTTGCACTGATTTTCTTTAATGTTTTCCTTTACAGTACAAGCGTTATTTGAGCATATAGAAAAAAACTATGTACATTAGAACGAAAAAAAATATTGTATGCACCTGTAAACTCTGTGATAAAGGCATAACTTTTCGCTAATAATATTATTTTAATTTTAAACGACGACCGCTTAAATATTTTTTCAATCACTTTGTACCATAGACTTTGTGTTTTACTGAATGCATTTGTTTAATAAAAGTTTGGATGATTTTCTAAAAGCCACGTGCTGGTATTCGGTTCGCGACCGCACCCGCGATAGTGTTGGGCTCGTGTTATCGGCACAGGGATAATAAACGAGTTGAGTGAATTACTTTTATTGTTTAATTTAGAAACTACATATTGATATAAACGCTCTAATTCTATTGAAGAAGAAAGTTTTGTTATATTTCATCTTAAACGATAACCAATAATAATCGATTTGTTACATTACACGTTGGTTTATTAAAAACATTGTTAAGTGCCTAACCTAACGCGCTGTTTATAATCTAAAATTGGAAGTGTAATATTTTACTTTAACTTTTTACTATTAATTTTTTGTAACATTTTCTGTTTACCATAATTGTCATATATTTTAGAAAATATAGCTTGTATCATATTCTGTAGATATAGAATTATATCAATAAATAGGCAAATTAACTATTCGAATTATTAAAATTATCTTATCTTAAATTGTTTTCAATCATAAATTGTTTTTGATAAAACCTTTAGTTAAATCAATAAGTAATATGAATAAATATCACTGCTATGACGAAAAAAATGTATTAAATTACATCTCTAGACCGCAATGCAGCCTCCATCAGCAGTGAGCGAATAACTTTATATCGCTTTATTTTACAATCGGACACTTTATATATTTTGTTTACCATTTTGATATATGAAACAAGCATGATACACGCATATTTCTTTAAAAAAGCATATTTACTTCCATATTATAATTAAGTTTATAAGTAGAACTATTGCTTACGGTTTACTGTGAAGTATGCCAACAATTTAGTGATTCATAGTTTCATTGTGTGTATTATAATTTAATTTATTCTAAAGCTTAGGTATCCCTTACTTTCTTTAACATCAAGGTATACTTTAATAAAATTCTTATAAGCGTAACACTTACTAAGACCAATGGTCATGTTAAGTTAGATTAGGGGCCATCGCTATCAATTAAGAGCATTGCTCATTCACACGCTATAAATTAACCGGCCGATTTAAACAATATAATAAGTAGTTCGGCTGGAGAGGAAGCCATCTATTCCATATTTTTTCTCTTTTCTTTTTAAAATGAGAAAACAGGATGGATAATGTTGAATAATGCGCGCGTCATACTTAATTAGCATTGGATCGTGTTAAGGGGCAGTTAAATTTACTACTTTTTTTAAAATTGAATTAAATATAGCTCGTTATTTTTGACCAAACTCTTCGAATCTTATTTCTATTTGCAACACGATATTTGGAAACTACATTCTACATTTAACTGTAAGAAACGTGATGAACTCTCATGTTTTTTTCTGGAGATTTATTATAACTACATATTAAACAAACAAAAAATCGACACACCAGTATTTTAGATACACATATACACTGAAATGTGTTTACGTGTGCCTAAAAGTACAAACACAAAGATCAAAATAATTCTTAAAATGAGGCAACGGATATTACTAAAAACTTGATGTAGACAAAAAATATCGTAAAAAGTCGCCTTAACAAAAGCTCCTCACACGCAATAAGTCAAAGTGTTTGCGCGTCCTTTTCCCGAATCGTGCCTTAATTGAGTGCACATGCGCATATCTTAGATCTCTGATCGAAGATATTCAAATCCCTCGTAATTGGCTGTTATTAATCTTAAGCGGGCTAACAGATCACGCCAGTATAGTAAGATATATATAAAAAATATTTGTTAAATTGTAGGTCACGGTTTTTACTGAGTTCATTTAGGGCCTCGTGGCTTAGCGTAAAAGAAAGGAGGTTTTGATTGTAGCACAGATAGTTTATCATAAAATTTGGCTATGACAACACAAACAAAAGCAGTAAAGTTTTAGCAGTTTCCTCTATGGTTGTTTACCTGACCAACATAGATTGAATGCCCAAGCAACCTCTGAGTGTAAAGAATTAAAAAAACTGTTTTATTGTGCTAGCAAAAGAATTTAAAGTCTTGAAATATTTCACAAAATAAACGATGAGAGATTTATAATGTAAAACCAATGAATATGTGTATTATCAGCGATAAAACGGGCTCCAGTATGTTACGAATTTTAAATGAATTAACCAAACAATGTTTCGATAATAATATTAAATAAACAGTGCGGCCGAATTAAGTATCATACTGTCGATTGACCGAAAAGCCTGAATCTGATGTCCAAGTTAAAGGCGGTAATTCCTTATCAGCTTGTCGACGTCCACTGTTAAAAATCCTGTATTTAGTAATACTTGGCACTTAGGGTAAGCCCGAAGGTCGAAGGTCCTTATCGATGAAATGTTTCTGGTTAGAAGTTCGGTTTTCGCTATGAGAATCTCAAACTCAACCCGTTGAGAAATACCTACACTGATGCGAAAACTAAACGTACATTTATTTATCTTACCAAAATATACATGTGATAGTGTTCTCTACCTGAAACAAGATATATTTATTAATAATGTTATCAATTGGATTATAAGAATGGCAGTTTTTATTTACTTCATGAAACGTTATTGATGGTAATTTACGAAGAAGGTTCTAAGCCTTATTCATGATTTGTATATTTATTCTTAATTTGGTATGTTTCTATTGCGTTGATATTTTTTTAAAAGTAGTTATCAGCACATCTCGGTGACCGCTGAAGCGTTGGTCCACGGCGGCTGATGGACCCCGACAAGCCCAAGCAAAGGAACGTTGGAAGAAGGACGAGGCCCTATCATGAGGTTCTAAAAACTAGATTTAAGAATTTGTACTTTAATTATTTAATTGTATTTTTTTAGAAACAAAGGGTTTTATTTCTTAGTACATGATCAGTATGTATGCCTTAACCATGGGAAATAATTGTTGTCGCACCAGGATACGTCATTAATCAATTAAGCTTCGGCGTAATACTCGTTAAATATTATTAATCTTTTAAGCACAGTATATAAAACCACCAGACACAGCGTTCTTGACAGAAATACTAAGCTGCATTTTTTTCTATAACATATATAAAATGTTTTTAATATCATTAAGCTTATAAACCACACCATATACACAAATTCATTCATTCACATTTATTAATAAGCCACAAAACGCGGATTAAAAACTGTCGCCACTAATTATTCGAGTACGGATCGCTAAGCCCCGAACAGAATTGGAATAATAAAATTGTATTTTAAATACAGTGTTAATTAAGTTGGTTAAATTTTAATTGTACGACAAATCTATGTTGCGGTAAACAGTTCACTACATTTTTATGATTGAAAATACTTTAGCAGATTCGTTTTAAATTAAAAATAGGCATTGTTTCAAATCGAGAGCGAAAAAGTAAGTTAGATGAACTAAGAGAATCGTTATTATAGACAGCTATTTACAAAAAATTCTTGATTTGGAACTGAACTATAAACAAAATCAAACAGAATCTATACATTACGAATTCAAAATCATTCATTCTTAAGGAAGAGTGCATCCCATACTATAGTATGTGGTGACGAAAATGCAAGAGGACAATTAGATATTTCATTGAAGAACAGCTTATTCCGTCTACTCGCTCAAACTAGTGACAAATACATAATTTGTTTTTTTTTTATTGTTCCTATGTATGCACTAAAACAGTCAGACAAGCCGTTTCGACCACTTGATACGCGATCATAAGCCACGATTTTGGAATCTACGTTTATGTGTGACGCGTCAATTAGTTTTATATTGCCATAAACTACGCTCTGTCGGTTTAAAGCACTCAACGTGTAATGCGTTTCGTGTACATTAGTGTACAGTCCGGCTCGTAATTGCGGACGTATTTAAATCACTTTTTTTAACTGCGCTTTCATTTTACAGATACTTTCCATATGTATCAATTATAATGTAACTGAAAGGAATATTATATGTATCATGGAATAAATATATAAGTGACACTCTTGAAATTGTGTTTTTAAGAATACTACTTTTCACAGATTTTTTTTTCTATACAACAGTAAAAACGGGCAGGAGGAGCACCTGATGTCAAGTCTCACATTTCCAGAAGCCTCGCAATTGTATGTATGTATGTTATTTTATCTAGTTGAAAGCTTCGTTTGTATGAGTTTTAAATTACGTGGAACCAGTAGCTCACTGAAATATTCGACTTAGGGTATTTTAAGAAAAGATGGGCGATATCCTAGCCTACTGCCAGTTTGCCAGTTTCTATAAAAAAAACTAAATGTTATTTGTGTTCGACTGTACATTTTTCCAGAAGATTTACTAAAGTCGTTAAAAAATTAATAAAATTACCAATTGAAGAAGGTGCTTGTTAGTGCACGAGTGTCCAACAATTTATTATAATGTCTTCATTTGAAGATGTTGTAACAGAATTAATATATGAAAGTATGTTGTAAGTGATTTTAAATAATCTTTTCATATATCCAAGATCAATTTTAAAGAAGGGAACATGCTTAACAATTTTTTTGACTTGGTAATTCAACAAGGCAACATTTTACAGCTTTTGGCGTTAAATTTACAAACTTGTCTTGATCTGAGAAAAGTATCCAAGAAGCTTTTTAGGGATATCTTTTTATAGATTTTTTTAAAATGTAATTGAAAGCAAACGGGCAGGAGGCTCAGGTGATGTTAAGTTATAACGCCGCCATGGATACTCGCATTGCCATAAGGCTCGCAAGTGAGTTCCCGGCCCTTTATATATACACAAAGTAGAAATCAATGTCAACTGGAGTATATCATCCCTAAGCGTAAGTCATACAAATAACCTATTGATTTATAATGTACGGCTCTGGATAGCTCGAAGGACCAAAACGTACGGTTCGTGGGATTTTAATTAGTACAGCTTTGGCTCGTACATATAATAAGCCTTAGAAATAAATTTCAAAGCTCAAAAGCTATGCAAATGTTCTTCTGGTTGATTTTCTTTACTTGTCTAGTTAAAATAAAAACCGCAAATATTTTTTTACCCGGTAACGAACATGACATACGTAACAGAAATATTGCTCCTCTTCCTGTGGCCGATTTGGATGGGTTAGTCAACAGTATATAGCAATTCCACTGTCGTAAAGGTATTTGACGATTTAAAACGTATTTCGACCAAAGTAACCTTGTGCATGAATGTGTTGGTTGGGCCTTGTAGTAGCTGGTATTTTTTTTAGAACAGTGGGTAAACGGACAGGACAAGCCAGAGGGCTCACGAGTGCGTTGAAGAACCTTAAGTCGAATTGGTTCGGAACTACTTTAGGGGGCACCTTATTTCACATAGTGGTGGTGCCTGACACAAACTACTTTAAATAACGCTCAGTTGTGGAACGACGGACTTAGAGGTGATACGGATGGTATTTTGTATTCTGCCTCGACGTCTCAACTCAGCTTTATTATTAATTACATTGATATATAATAAATAATATAACTTAATATACCAACTTACCAAACAATATATTAGCAGCGTTATAGAAATGTTTTATTAGAGAAAACATAGTTAATTTAATAAAGGCCCGTCCACGTTAAACTTATTACAGAAAGAAATTCGTTTTCTTTGGCGTTGTAGGAGGTCCATTTTAATTTGTCCCTTATAAAATTCGTTATAGAACAAACAAGTAATCTGTCATACTGTCGTAATTAGAAAAAGAATCCTGACAAATAGTCTTAATTAAACGAGTGACTCGCTTTGGCCTAACCTGGATAGAATTTTGTGCTAACAAAAGAAAAAAGTTCATGTTTGTTATTTTACGAAACAGCTAAAATGTTTATTTTGATTATACATCTTGGTTTATCTAGTGATGGTAAAATTCTGAAAATCTTGCTCAGTTTTGAATCCATAAACTGTTTATGTATCATATGTTATCTTATCAAAGAAAAAACGAATCGAAAATAAACTGAGTTACAACTTTCTGTTGTAAATTTCATATGCAAAATGCACGTCCAACAATTGCATATCATTTGCTGATTGCACAAAGCAACTGCTTCATATATATCAAGGTAAGGTAAATTTATACATTTTCCGAAAAACTATCTTGGCTCATTTAGAGCCATCAATAAATACTATAATATTATAAAGCGGAAATCTTTGTTTGACTTGTATGACCACCAGGTAGGTACAGTTAGTTATATAATAGGGAGCAAACGGCCCTATGGGACGCCCAAAAAATGAGGGCAGTCATCGCAGCCCATGGACACCCATTATTGGGTGGGTTGCCGGCCTTTGAGGGGAGAAATACACTCTTACTTTGAACAGTTGGAGGTTGTATCTCTCAGAGAAGAAGTGCCTTGTGAAATGGACTGTGAAAGAATTCTAGCCTAGGTGATGTTGATGACACTTAAATTGATACGGCTTGTATGGTGTTAAAACGAGGCACCATGGTACACTGCGTAGGGAGAGAGAGAATCAAGCCGATCAGTGAAACATTGAAGATTGACAATTTGACAAGTTATTTTAGTCAGTATTAAATCTCAAAGGTTATAAAATAAATACTCGAATTTGTTTAAATCAATTATAGTTTAAATCAGGAATCAAAATTATTAAATAATATTTTAATGAAGAAGTGGTTTAAAAAAATACGTATAGAAACCAAAATGAAAAATATCTTTTTAAGTTTTCTCGGTTAAATTGTTCGTAAGGTTTCCACAAACAAGGTCGCCTCATTCGGGACAATAAAGGCTTTGTCGAGGCCACTGATAACGGTATTCTCATTTCTCCTGTGAAGCCTTCATATTTTATCTGACGTTCTATGTCTTTTAGAGGAAATTATTTTTTATTATATTAAACACCGTTCTCACTAAACAATTCATATAATTATTTGTTAATTATGTTTTTTAATGATGTAAATTATATTTAGATTATATATATTTATACAGATACAGATTATTATGCATATGTCGCAGCCAACTAGTTTAATCAGCCGTTGAATTAACAGCCTAGACGTTCAACTAAAAGGCGCCGTTTAACTAACGGTCTGAAGGATGTTCAGCCAGTTGATTGAGTTGAGTTGAGCCAAACAGCTGGGCAAATGACTTGGATCAATGTCGTTTCATTATTTGCCTAGCCTGTTGACTGTTATTTTACTCAAACTTGAAACGAAACTCTTCGAACTGTCAATATGGCGTCGGCAAACCCCAACTTTGATGGTGTATTCCAAAGTTTCATGAAAAACTACAAGTAGAATGCAAGAGTATAGCTACAATAATGTGAATTTGACTTATGCAATTTAATTTCAAAAGAAATATATATATATATATGTCATGTTTCATTATTTTTTTATTTCTGCCAAATAGTGATTGTATCGTACGAATGGCCTAAGCATTAGCCATCCAGTTTTTTAAATATTGTAACAAACGCTACGGCTGAATATCTTTCGTTAGTTAAACGGCGCCGTTTAGTTAAAAGGATAGGCTGTTAATTGAAGGGCTAATTAAGCTAGTTGGCTGCGACACGTATACGAGACATTCACTATAGTGTAGTACTACAGATTGTATTATAATCATCCAATGACGAAAAGTCATTTTTCACGGTGAAAGTGTGCTTTAAGTTGATTTACTAACTCGTCATTCATTATAATTACAAAGCAAATTTGTTTGAAGCGTGTCTGTCATATTTTTACCAGAATCCTGGCACAAATTAGAAAGTAGTTCGGTTACAAAGAACGAGCCCGTAAAGCCAGCCCGCTCTTAGCGTTTATTTTTATTAGTTCTATACAGAGCCGGCATGTAGTACTATTTAAAAAATATATATATATATATTATTTATATTTTTTTAGTAGCAAAATCTGTTAATGTATATAATTGAATGTAAATAAACTTTTCGCTCGAAAACATTAATGGGTGTTTAAAATAAAATTGTTATTAACAGTGTTGTACAAGTACACTAAAGTAGATGTGTAATTATTATAAGTAGTTTACACATATTTATTGTGTCGAAAAAATGTACTAATAACACTAATATCATCAAATATATTCAAAGTTTATCCAGGTGTTACATTAATTTTATTAAAGAAATAACAATTAAATTTGAGCACCATTATGGCTAAAAATTGTAAGTGCAGCCTCTGACTCCACTCTCAATTCTGATTACTTATGCAAATAGATTGATTAAGTGGATTGTTCAAAGATCTAGTCGGTATTCCTAAGGTTATATCAAAGGTTTCATGCAACTCAAGCCGCTCTATGGACGCATTTGCTCCTGACGCAGGACTGAAAATCAAGTACATATATACATATATTTATCTAAAGAAATATTTTTCGTCGAGCATCGTTTTTAAGATTGACGGCTGCCCTGTCCCAACGTTTCATTATAACGAAGCAGAATTAAAAGGGCCAGCAATATCGTAGCAAGGGGCACTTCACTAGGATCTTACAGCTGAATTTATATTGAACCGAAATTTTAGTGGCCCACGAGGTAATAACGTCGTTAAGAAAGGCACAAAGTGCCGTCATCTGCATAAGTTATTGTAGCGTTTTTGTAACACTGAACTAATTTTTATATAGGACAAACTTGATGAGGTTGTGAAAACAGTTTATAGATTTTTGCATTAGTAAAAGTAAAATATATGATATAGATATATTTATTATAAACTGTAAGAGTATAGGGAATTTATTAATTTGTTCATTTTGAAATCCTACAAACTATCCTAAAATAATTATACTTAATATAAACGCAAACATGGAATGCAAAATATGTACATAAAGGTTTAAGCATTTACAAAAGCAAAAATCTATAAAAAAATATTAAATACTGTATTGTGTGATTGTGTGAAAGTGATACACCTGCAAGTGGCAGGTACATACTCACGTGAGGGTGTGTATGTGCTCATGATGCAGGTTTAAGCAACTTCGGCGACAATTGAAATAAGTCAAGGTTTAAATAGTTGTCGTTATAGGTCCGGGCTGCGCGATACAAAACTGAGTTTTTTGCATAGTTGGTGTTGATGTGAGGAGCATGAAACAAAGCACGACTACAAGTCTGGTAGGCAGGAACATGGAATACAATTTTTCTAGAAGTATGGTGCAATTAATTTGATTTGAAATGATGTCATGGTTTCATCGAAATTATTAATTTTATAATATTCTTTCTTTCTTTCTTTTATATTATTATTATAATATTAATAAAGAGAAATGAGCTCAATATTGATATGTGAATCGGAAGGTTATATGTATTTATGTACAGTTTCAAAATATTAAACAAAATTACTAGAATAACAAAAATATGACCTAGTTTTGTGTGGGTAGACTTGGAAGAAGAGGTCTAAAAGACTCATGCATCTAGATTTGATTAGACTAAATCTATTTGTGGGTTGTTTTTTATAAAAAAGTACAATATAGCTTTTTTGAAAGCGTTTGGATTAGTCTTATTATTGTATAACTGTTCTTGTTTAAATTTACATTTGTCTTAGTATTGAATCTTCTATTTGATAGCTAAATTTGTTCAGTTCAGATTTATTGATGTTATGATGTCTGGATGCTGCGTTCCTATTTCAACATTTACTACAGATTGGACAGCAGTTTATACGACTTTATATTATTTTAGAAATAATATTTAATTATTAATTTGGGTTCAAGTGCACAGGCGCTAATTAAATATTAAAGTTGGCGCCTGGTAGATAGTTCTGGTGACCCCAGAGCTGGTGCTTTCCTCGCTCAACAAATAAGTATCCCAATGTATTGAGATAGGAAATGCTGCCAGCGTTAAAGGTACACAGCCACAGGGACCAAACTTTTAAATTTTTTATTTTAAATTTCTATTTATTATTGAAAAATTCTCCATATACGTTTTTTATGCTCATTATTAATTATTAAGATAAAGTAGATATGACATTTGAAATCAATTGAGAATAAGTACTAAATAATATTTCAAATAACAGTCTTCGGAGGTGTGGGAGAAATACAGTATCAGGTACATAGGTCAAGAAGCGAAACGACTTAAATGCAAGAATATCGTATTATGTACGGTTAACAAAATATATTTTTTCTCGATATACAAAATGCTCTCCTAATACATGTCAGAGCTATGGCGTTACTGACAGCTTGTATTGATAAACTATCTCATAATGGATTGAAATTTAACCGAGTGATCCAATACGGCTGTGAATGCCTGTAAGTTGAGTTTAAAAAAAATAGTTACGCCACGGCTATAAAACTATTTAATCACCTTCCCAGAAGTTATAGATCACTGCTCTATAATGCTTTCAAGGGATGTTGGAAATTTAAGGTCATAAGTGTTGACAACAATTATAAATATTTTAATGTGTTTTACTGATTGTAAGGTGTTTTGTAACTAATCAATCTGAATTTACCACTTTCTATGCAAATAAAGCATTTGTTAACTTGTCATTGACTCATTATCAAGAGGAGCATGTTGTTATGGTTACTTCTAATGACCTTGAACATTAACTTGGTGACTTAAGAGGCCTCTTGATTTGAATTTGTGAATGTATGATAATTTTTGTAATTTTTCTTATTGTCTTTTAATGTACTTATGTTTTCTTTATCAATGTAATCTGTTTTAGCTTTGTGTATTGTATGAGTGACTTGTTATATAAATACATTTAAAACTATCCAAGTTTTATTTAAAAAATACTGACGTTCATAGGAAATCAGAAACGGGAAGTAACTAATTATTTATCCTCTGTGGCAGTTTTTTTGTGTCTAGTACTTACTAAGCATAAACTTTGATGCACCGATGTTATTGCAACAAGTTAATTTATGCGGGCCTCGTGTACCGATTCATCAGACCGGTAATGCTGCATTATTTTGTGCGCCGCCCGCGCAGCCTCGGGTCGTTTTGATCCGGACACTTCCTGGCTTGTTCTGATTGCCTATGCGATGGATATGCGTATTTAGATCTCTCACGTTAGTAAGTTTTAATGTCAAAGACATATTTATTGTTAAGATTTCTTTTTATGGCTTCGTACGTAAATAATATTGATTTATAATTGAACTGTGGTGTTACCTTATGTTATCTCCCAGCCCCGAATAAAGCAAAACTTCCATAAATAGTGTGAAGCATTAACTGTATCAACGAATATATAAAAATAACATTCGTATCAATATTACACAATTTGAAAGATCCGTCCGATCCGGTTTTTCGTATAGAAATACATGGTTCTTAATAATAAATAATAATAATCTTAACGTTTAGCTTAATGTAAGCCACCCCA
The DNA here is from genome assembly GCF_905147105.1 of Pieris brassicae. Lineage (NCBI taxonomy): Eukaryota > Metazoa > Arthropoda > Insecta > Lepidoptera > Pieridae > Pieris > Pieris brassicae. The sequence goes on along the minus strand of NC_059671.1, from coordinate 501,652 downwards.
GTGCAATACCAAAGGCATTCGGTCCCACTCGATTAACGATAGGGAGAAGCAAGTGGCTGGTAATTGTATGGGATAACTTAGATTGGGTTTTTAATGCGCGTCATTTGACACGTATCACCTTTAGGGTAGCGATATTCTAGCTAAAATGTTATAAACAGGATTTGGTTATTACAGTTTACATTCTAAATATGTCCCTTTTGTAAAGTAAAGTTGTACCGCAGTTGTAAAATTCTTTTACAATTATTAATTACAATATCATTACATTTAGTGTTTCTACAGTCTGGGCTATATCTGGCTAGACACATTTCGTGTCTGTTGCTATCGTTTTCGTTGGATATTCCCCTGTGTTTAGACCAACCAAACGCTTAATGTTCTGTCTGCAGTGAATTGGAATACAAATTTACAATATACAACCAGATAAAGATAAAGAAAGATGGTAAATTTAAAGTATTAAAATCAATTTATATGTTGTGTGGTGACAAACTTTAAGATTAAGTAATACGATAGTTATCTTTCAAATTTAATAAAAAATGTAGGCTTTCAAATATGCTTCTATTGCTTGCTGTTTTCCACTTATTGTTGTAAGAAGTTTTACACAGTTTTAGTACGACATGTACTTTAAATCTTTGAAATCGGTTTATAATAATTAAATGTATACATCCGTAGTTCAAAGGCACTCGGGGTTTAGAACACTCCTTTTACATTCCGGTGTAATACATTTCACATAACATTACGTAAATTATTTACAATATGTAAATAAGACACATCATGTCTACAAATTAATATATTTAGTTTAAACATTCGGGAAAAGCAATCAGGTTGTCCAATCTTTTCCCCTCTGTTAAGAAGTTATCAGCGAATGGCACCTTTGGGAGGAGGAAGGTGCATCTTGCAGCGCTCGCAAAGCTAATGATAATAAAGAGGAAGTTGTAACAATTTTTATAGCAATCGTTTATTTTGATTACTCTGACTGTAATCTAAGTTTCAAGACATTTTTAAGAGGGAGATATTTGTATTGTCTTACTTTTTTTGTTAATAAAGGTATTCTTATGAAGCCAGGGATTGTAATTTTGTCAGAACACATAGTATGATTTGATAAATAAGAGATTTTTTATACTCTCTGCTTCTTGTTTTGATGTCTCTCCATTACTGACGGCCGCCAATCTCGTGAAGAGTGTCTTGTGATGTGCTAGATGTAGCAACTGTTTTGCAGTCGCACTGTTTATTCCATAACGTTGAGAAGCAATAATTTTTTACTGTGTGTGAAATGTTGTGCTGGAAGAGAATGCTTGGGGTTTCATGGAGTTTCGCACAAACGTCTCGACCCTTCAAGAACTCAATATTAAGCAGCAGCAGCCAACAGTACAATCTCGCATCAGTCCATAGAACGCCTTGTCTTTCAAGGGAAGTTGTAAAGGAAGGAAGGAAGGTCACCTACGCGTTGAACTGACCAGATCAAGTCTGCCGTGGGAGATTCACTCAATGAGTGTAGCAGGATGACCACTAATGGGCAACGATGGCAAAACGTCGTGAAGCATGTTCACGTCTAGCATCACATCTGCCCCTTCTAATACCACTATAACATATTGGTCACGACCGCTCTGTCAAGAGTGTACCGGATAAGAAGAAGATATGATAAGTATTTAAAGTGTTTGTAGTGTGTCATTAACGTATCGATTTGCACGTTTATTAAGAACTAGAAAGAAAGTTGATGAGTTCGCAAAATTGTGTAAATGCGTTCCTAAAGATCTCGTATTTCACAGAGTATAAAGGTTGAAGGTGCTCATAAATCTAGGTGGGCGCAAATCTTGTACCCGTCACTTGAAAATAAAGATGTTCGCACCGTAGAGCCTATGTTTAAGAGTCTAGTCTGAGGGCCAGTTAAAGGAATATTTTATTACACGATTGAACGTGGCAACTTGATTGTAAATGTGAAATTGCAAGGAAAAAAAACCCTTAATTCTCACTAATCCTTATAAGTCACGTCACAATAATTTTGCAGCTTATATAACTTTTTTAATATGTATGTTTGTAGTATACTCAAAAACCACTAGAATTATTTAATAGTGATATTTTTCAATATATTCAAAGAAATAAATGTCCAACTGTGCGAGTGACATAGCATTACCTTTATATATGAATACAGATAAATCCAATGGGGTTGGTATTAAAGAAATTAAGTCATAATACTAATATACGACAAGATCAATTAATTTTCAGCTCTTGGTGTAGGCCTGAAGATTTATTCAGCTCGAGGCAAGTATATAACGTTGTGTTCACGCTTCGCGAACTGAACCTGGGAGGACCGAGTTTATTTTATATAAATTACATCATATGCTATCTATCTTAAAATATATTAATGACCTTTATTATAAAACTTAATATGCTTTCATGTCTATAGATATATATGATAATTAAACTGTTATTTTAATCTTTAAAGCACACACATAATATTTAAAAATTATTAATACTATATAGCGTAGTCAATTACGGTTTTGTATGCCTTAACCTAACATTAGCTACTTCCAAGTCATATCATATATGGAACACGTAAACTTATACAAAAGTAGTATGAATTATTGTCTCAGTGACAGGTTGTTTTGAGTTTGAATCACGTTTTAAAACATAGGCTTTAAGTAAGCGCTTGACCGTGTGCATTCCAACCCTGGCTGCATATAATTTATACGCCCATACTATATGAAACAAACATCATGATGAAATTGTTATGATTTAAATATCACATCACATAAACATCACATCTTCCTAGTACTATGATGAAAACTTATAAAATACGTCGAAAGCTCAAGTCCAAAGGTCATAGTTAAAATTATTTTAAGGTTCCTGAACTTTTATATTAGGTCGTACAAACTCTTCAAAGATATTCATAACTCCGTTTAGCATAAGTCGGGCACATTCGGGAGTGTATTATTCAAATTGCGACTATCTATCAGCGTCGAACTATGCGCCGCGTGCGTTTGACTTATTCAACACTTTATTCCCTATTTGTCACGTTACGTGTCGATAATATCGATATTTTTTGTAACTTCACAAATACTGTGCCTTAAGTATGACCTGTCGTGGTGTTTTTGTTAGCGTATAGAACTTTTAACTAACAAAATATCATCAACACCACTACCACCAGGTGATTGAATTAAACAAATATAGCCTTCGGAAACTCATATTATAATTTTCGTAATACTATTATAGCTACTTGTAACTACAAAACGTATACAATTACACAAAACATAACAGCCATTAATGACAGATTACTAAAGATATAGTAATTTAATACATGATATATAAAAAAAGAAAACATTTACGAAAGGAAAAACATTATAAATATGTTTTTTTTATTATTATAAATTAATAACACGCTCAAGAAGCAATTTTAATAAAAGCTTCTAGTCATATTAAATATATCAATTAGCTGAAAAGATGTGCTATGATCTGAATAATTAATTGTTTGGTAATCTGGTAAATTATTTTTTATAATTGCTTGGTGATGAGTAAAGGTCTTTTGATTTGATTTGTAATCACCATTCTGTAATAGTATTCTCTGAGTTATTTATTATTTAGGACTTAATTAGGCTTGTGAAATTTAGCAACGTTAAGAGAAAATAAAACTGATATAATTGTTTTAAAGATTAACGATGATACGATATTCACGATGACAGTTCATTTGTGGAATCTTAACTAATTCTGGTCCACCATTCAGTTGTCTTTCCTTGACACTATATCATCGGCTTTTTCAACCGGATAGGCACAGGCATGTTCTCCAATACTCTACGTCTCACTCAACCTTAGGTATAATTGCGGTGTCGATGTCAGTTGTCACAACCTTTTATTTAACGATTAATGCTCGATTTAAATTTAGAACAATAGGTACAGTTCGATATCAAAATGAATATTTTATTGTTTCATATTTCAATGATTTACACTAACAATGTGAATTAGATATGAAAATTAACGTTGCAGGTTAGTTAAGTTTAGTTAGTGAAATACTAAAAATGTTAGCATACATAACATGTAATGTTCATTTTTGATTAACCATAAATAAATGTATTTAGTATAATATACAGTAATGATTTATAAAAATTAAACCACTTATCGACGTGTTATTATCTTAATAATAAAATCACGACCAATCAGATGACGAGCTTGCAAAGAGAGGATCCGGAATCTGGCGAGACTGACAGTCCCTTGTGCAGAGGCTGTTTCAGCGCAGAAGAATCAGCCATCCACGTAGTCCCGGAACGCGTGGCTTCCCATCGAAAGAAATCTTCGCTGCAACGAAGTGCGGCAACTTAGACCACACTACATACATACGTGATAAAATAAAAACATGAATTTGGTACAATGTATCTGGAATACAGCACACAATATCCATTAGACCTTTCGTCTGAGTGTCGAATGACTACCCTTAGGCTTTTTCTTGCAGGTGAAGAAATCTTACATATTTGAAGTTTTTACGTCTATATAGATAATAAAATCGTTGGAACTGTTCCGATAAATGGTACAACAGAATAAGCGGTCGATGCGCGGTTTATTCGGCCACTCGTCAATTTGCCCGCCCCATGAATATATTCATGAGATTCGGTGAATGTCGGAAAAAACTCCTAGTTGCACTTGGTTTGAATTACTTCATTTTTTCCTAGTTCGTTACAAACTGTGAAAATTTAAACATTCTGTGCTTTAAATTTATTTCTACGATGAAGCATTCATACACTGGCCAAAAAAATAATAGCCTAAAGGCACTCTCTAGGGTCCTATACATTATCGGACCAAATATGGGCTTAAATAACTTATTTCTTTTAACAATCTATTTGTTCGATAATCCGTAACATTCTAAGAAATTATCATTAACTTTATCTATATCAACTTTTAAAGAATTACATTTTTCTAATATATTTTTTGTCGGTTTTGCTTATAAAGCAAAAGTCGATATTTTCACACACATTCAACGACACTTTTTACAGGTTTAACGTTTACTTTTCTCAAATAGGTAACGCTTGAACGAACCTTAAGTAACTACAGGTGGAACAACTGGCCATAAATAATTAGTAAAAACTGCTCGTGAATGGCTATAATTTTTACTCGTAAGAAATTATTATTGTTTACACTTTGATGACTATAAACTGAAGGACTTTTTTGCCTTACAAAAGATAGCTATGATTTGATTTCTAGGAATGGTTTTTGTAGCGAACCGATTTATAACGCCAAAATTCGACTTGTAGCGTGACGGCTTACCGGACGGTAATAAACACTTTTAATAATATACAATTAACATCATATATTAACAAACTCAGATCGCAGCGAACAGTGTAGGTAACATAATCTATGAATAAAACTATTACAAAATGGCCACAACGCAGCATTTCATAAAGCATTTGAAAATAATGTTAGCTAATATACGGGGAATTAACAAATTCGCTTGCTATTATTTTGCTCTCTACTCTATGGCCGCAGTTCCCGCCAAATTTAATGACAAATTATTTTAGTCCCGTATTAATCATTACAACCGCACATTGCATCAGCGTCAAAATATAATAGCTGGCATTTGTAACATTAATTGTTTTTGTATTTATTCCGTTATAAATATTCATTGAAAATCGATCGGCATTTTTTATTTCAGACCAAACTTGTAGATGGTTTTTAATTTTACTAATCAAAGACAATTTTTTGACAATATTTTGAGTTCGAGTAATGATGTCGACATATCTTGACAAACTGAATAATTTTTAATACAAATATCTAAGTCCAAGACCCATACATTTATTTAAATTTAAGCATAACTAAAAAGTAATGCTGAGCCAGGACCAGATACAACCACAACACACACACACTTACAAACTAAAAATATTATGCTACTTACTAAAAACATTTTTTTTGTTTTTGAATTTTTTTGTGTGTTTCATGAATAATAAATGTTATTGTCACGTTTTAACTAAATTTATTAATGTTTTAGTCATTTTGTGATTAGTTGATCGAATTCTTGTTAAAACTTGACTCAACCTAGGCCACGAGGGCGGTCAAGCGCGAATCAAACCTAATTAATATACGATCAGCTTGTCATTAAAATGATGGATTATACCTGACAGATGCCGGTTAATGAAATGAATCATTATGGGGCATGATGATACACATAGGTATTTCCTATGACCTCACAGAAATATTAAATTTGGAACCTAAATAAAATAACCTGGTTACCATGGGAACAAATATTTTACTAACTTGTACACGTTTATAGGGCCAAATGAGCTTCCTAAATGAAGAATAACGTAAATTAAATAAATAATACAAAAGCGCTCACGTTGTTTTTATGCCATAGGCTTTATATATACAAGTTTCATGTATTTAATACAGGAGACATACACAGAACACCAAAATTATCCGAGGACGGAAAAACAATTTTCACTTAAGCTTTACATAACCTAATTCCTATCACAATTCAAATTGAACTGTCGACAGCCGCCGCAGTTTCATTTGAGTAAAAAAGCGCTTTCAGCAGACGTGGTTTTAATTCGAAGCGGCAATAAAAATTTGCAATAAAAGGTGGGAAGGGCGATTTAAAAACGCAACCGCTGCAGCCCGGGTGTTACAGCGAGCGAAGCGGACTTTTGTATAATCAGTACCTGAGAATAGTTTGAAAATGGAATGAGTTTCAAAATGGAATTTTTATGATTTTGTAACGTTTGCTATACGTATCGAGTTTAGCTGACTGTAAGTCAAAACTAATTGACTTTATTTGAAATATGTGTAGGTATGTAACAAATAAATATTTTACCATTAAAAGACTGAATTATCTCTGAGTAACATTTTCATTTAAACATTATTTTATGAGATAAATGTCCAGCGGTGCAATGCCGCTGAGGCCGCTAATCTTTGTCCGAGGTAATTCCAGTATATTTTTTAACTTGGCACCAGTATCCAAGAATTATATTATTCTACACACCCATATAAATAAATAATTTATTGTTGAATACAAACAAATCAATCCAAATAAGAAAGATTGTTATTTAAAACTTTTTACTGAATTCAGGAGTCGTTGCTATTTTTAAATTCATTGATATAGAGATAGTTACACTGTTATAATGGGTGCTAAGTAATCCTGTATTTGAATTTATATAACTGGGCAATCGGGCAGAAAGCCCTTCGGATGTTAAGTGGTACCGCCGGCCATGGTTACACAAATTGCCAGAAGGCTCGATGTTTCCCTGAAGGACCCTAAGTTTGATTGGTTGGATAATACTTCTGTGGGTAGCTGGTTCCATATAGTGGTGGTGCACGACAAAAACTGCCTTAAATCCTCAGTTGTGGAACGATGGACGTCGAAGTGATACGGGTGGAATTTCGTATTCCGTCTCGACGTCCGATGGTGAAACTCAGGTGCAGCTATTAATCCGAACAACTCCTCTGAACACTCTCCATGGTAAATGCGGTAGAAGATGCAGAGAGACCCCACATCTCTTCGCAACGCCAAGAGATCAAGCCGCTCAGAATGTTACTTGCTCTTCGTTGAATACATCCAAATGGAAGGAGCTGGTACTGGATAGTTCCCGCTCAGAGTATCATTACATTTCTTTCTATATCATTCCGTTGCACTTTTTAGCATTCCCAAGTATGTTAAAGATAATAAAAAGCTGTAAATACTTTTAAATCACGGTCGAAACAATAATTATCCATTTCAGCGTAAGGTGTCATAAACTCAATTACCATTAACACCATAAAGCAATATCTGAGCGCATCGGATATTAAAACGTTTATAACAGATTATGATTGATTCGCCTCGGCCCTCACACTTGGGATATTAATTAAGAAACTAATGAGAAAAAAGTAAAAATCTCAGCCCGACCGTCAGCAGGGAAATTAGGAAAAAGTCAACTAAAACTTTTTAATTATACGATTTGCTTTTTTATCAACGCTTTATTGGATTGGCTATCTCGTTGTTACATCAGAAAAGCGCTTTTTACGAAATGAATGGGTGCCTTTTCAGTTTCATTGTATTTTATGTTTGTTGTTATATTATTAATTATTTGACTACTTTTATTTCGTCACAGCGAACATAAATTATATTAGGACCCAACATATGAAATTGGCGTTTTGTATGGGAGGAACAAAAAGTAGATTTTTATTAAATAGAATGTATTTAATTAATCAAAGTATGTACCATTGCTTTCTATGCGCTTCTGCCGTCTTGTAAATAGTTCATTACTAAAAAAACATTCGGACCTTAAAAAACTCTTAGAAGGCGGTTTCGACTGCCCCATCAGAATCGAATATTTTACCTTGGTAACCTATTTGAGCAATTTTAATTATTATTTATGTTATTTTCTAACATTTACGCAGATATCAAACTATCTATAAAATTTTCTAAAGTTCTTTTCTTCATAAATACATAAATTTCTAAAGAAAATGAATACAGAAAACTGAATATGGCTTCCTCGTAATATGCTGCGAATATCACATGCAAAAGAATGAATGTAAAGTTATTGTTCACTCATTCATTTACTACAAATGGGTTAGATCAACAGTTCTTTGCTATCGGTACTAGAGACGTTTGATTATGTTTCTATGACGGCTGACTTATCTCATTACCGATCTGAACACGTCAGGGAGACGGCGTACAATGCACATGTCAAAACAGTATTGAACATTGATTGAGTAAAACGTACCGGCTTTGTACCGTAGATCAGTTGACGCTTTGAAGAAGCGTGAAGATGACTGAATACAATTTATGGGCTTCTATGTAAACAATATGAATAAAAAATATGCTTTTCAATAATACCAGGTTATTCATGGTAAAAGATAAGCAGTGACTTTGTAGTTATGTGTGACTGTGCAACCTGTTGTTCGTACCTGTGGCCTGTGGGCCGGTGGGCCTTCCGTTCGCATTTAACGTTCTGTGAACGAAAACATCGAGAGGTAACTAGCAAGCCAAAAGGTCGACGGGTGTTGGGCACAGAAGGTTGATCAACTACTTGCCTCTTGGAAAAAACAAATGGTCACAAAAGGGTTGTACCACCACTAGTTTTATATGTATTCACATAACAAATCCTTCGATTAGAATATATGTAGTCCAGTAATAGAAAAGAAAATCGCCGCATTTGAGCTTTCAAAAATTCACACTACAGGACACATACGTAAGTGAAATCAAACAAATTAATCGACGCGCAGTGACTTACCATAAAAAATTGTTGCCTGTAATGCTAGTCCATCGCAATTCACACTAAAATAAATTCGGAAATACAAATAAACTATTCAAGATTTACCAAACATGCAACACGGTGTCAGAATGCACCTGAAATACATGGACGGATTTAGAAATGGTGTCCGATATGGACTGTGAAAAAGTTTTTTCTTTCTTTCGCATATTTTCGGTGATTCATATAATTCACAAGTTATATTTTTGAAAGTATCTAACTAACTCTAAACATCACTATTTCAAATGTCACACTTTTTAAGGACTTGTCATCTTAGTTCCTGTCATTTATAGGCTTACTTCTTCCTAATTGGTTTTCTATCAATATGTTTAGTAGATAACTAAAACCAAAATATGTAGTTATTTTGGTAAGATCGTATTTAATTATGTTGATTAAACAAGATGTCCGCAGCGCTAAACAGTCCCGCGCCATTTAAATGCAATGCCAAATGAATGAATGGCGAGTGAATGAACGGTCATCAGTCAACTGACGAGCATTACACTAATGGGTTCACGAGTCGGTGGGCTGTTCGTTCATTCTGCTAATTATAGAGGCGGTAAAGGTATTGCAATAACTTCGTTCATACGTGAAAAAGCTCTTGAAATGAGTATTAAATTATGTACTTAGTTTTTCATATATAACATATAGTCAATCACGGCATTATGCAGTATTATTTTCTCTTTTTTATACTAAGGAAATCCAAAAAAAAATCTTACAAGTAAAGGATCTAAGTCAGAATTTTATTAAATATTGCAATAGCAATGTTTGGATACTGATAGTCGTTTCGATTTCTAGTTTCAAACCTAGTTTTAGCTATTAAGTTGTGTGTACACTTGATCAATTTTTTGGTGAACAGAAAAAAAACCGTTTTATTTAAGACTTCCTTTGCTCGTTGTTGTAGAAAACCTTAAATCAGGGCCGAGCCATCAAATTAGTTCAAACGCATCGCAATAGTTTCAATGGTATGAATAATATATATGCTTGGCAAAAATAAACTTAATTCCATTCACCTAAAGTTCAACTTTGAATAACGGTCGTCTGGCAAATTTGAAGAGCTACTCGTCTTTTCAAAACCGATCCGGAATGTCCAGAGTGGTGTTCAAATTTAGCTTGGAACAGTGTACATTTGATGTATTGTATTTTAAGACCTATTGCAACGTAATAGGTGTGGTTTTTACAAATCTACGTAGCAGTGTGTAAACTAGATGCATTGATTTTATGCTTAATATTTTTTGTGTCTCACAATATTCATAAATAGAATATTTTGATCTAGTTAATTTTATTGATTTAGCAGAATAATGAATCGGGGGTCAGTAGTCCTTAAAATGAATACGATAGCAAGTCGAGTATATGTTATATTAATATATATATAGACTGATCTGCAAGAACTGACTACAGCGATGTAGCACATTAATATAAGTTAAACAATGTATTCAATTAAGATAAAAATTAAAAATATGCAAAGGTATTACAATAAGCATATATTTTATTCGATTTAAATCTAATAATTTCAGAGTATTTAAATCGGTACTGTAAAATAAGGGTAACAAGTGACAGAAAACATCACGCACATGTCATTGAACTAGATTATTTATGATCTAATATTTTAACGAAACAGCGGGTTCTAATTGATCACGTCTGATTAAGCCCTAGCTTTAAAAACAGTGGTGGTGCACAGCGTGGGAAGGATTTCTTAAAAAATGTAATGAAATCGCATTGAACGAGTTCCTTATAAACTACAATTTATAATTGTACTGTAAAGTTTATTAGTTAGTACTTATTATCATGATATGATGATTTATTTACATTTATTTTACGTGTCAGTTAATTTTATTGTAATCGAAACTAGTACCTTCTGTCATGTTGACAGCTGACATGCCAAATGTGACACATAACGTCAGTCAAACTGAGGTTTCAAGTTAGTGAGTTTATTCTAGTTATATTTAATTACAACCCAATCGGCCGGCAACGCACTCACAAACATTTTCGGTTGTTCCGTAAGCTTGTTTGTTTCCATAAAATATCCACATATGCTTGTTAAAGAATAAACAGCAGTTAATTAAATTAAGTAAATTGTTCTTGGTAAATACTAATTAATCTTAATAAGGAAAACAGAGGTAAAACTCAACATCGTCCATGCCACAATTAAACACCAAAAAACCGCGAAACGGTTACAAATTGAGATACCTTCGAAAAATAACCGGTATTATGGTGGAGTGTAAACCGCATTTTGGCGGGAGATTTACAGGGCTCTCTGTGCCCATCTTATAGACGTATATTGCATTGTGGCTCGATTTATAGTCTATATTTCTTTTGCTCTCCACAATTTATTATCAGGTGCTCTATAGAGGGACCTTTTTAGTGCCTTTTAAGTGCGTTTATCGGTTTTTATAGAATTCATTTAGTTTAATGGTTACTGTTTTTTAATACTAAAAAATAAATTATAAATTAAGCAAATGGTATTAATGTGTATCTCCTGGAACAGTCATTCTTTAAGTACTAAATTTAAAAAAAAATCTTATTAATAAATATAATGAATAATACAATAATATAACGAAAACTGGCTCTTAATTTAGCCACTGTTGTGACAGATTAAGATATATGATATATACATTTTATTAAGGAAATTAACGTTTTTTCTATAGCAATATGATACGAGCTATTTTTGTTAGAAAAATAAAAACATGTAAATCCAAACAGCGGATCTGTCTGCAACGAGAGACCATATTTCGAATATCCGATCTCTTCCAGGAATCCCGTGAAAAAGAGAGCTAAAAGGAACAGAGAAAAGTATAAAAATCAAAGAAGAAATTACTTTATTTTTCTATTCTAAAGTTAAAATCTTATACTTTGCACCACAGAACGAGTTGTAAAAACTCCCGGACATTATGTCACGACGACGGCTTAATCTATTTCACAGCAGCTCTATATAAATATTTATTTAAATTTAATCCCTTCAACTCACACATGCTAACTGTGAGAATGTTTTCTTTTTAACATCGTAAATCATACAATTATTACTTCTGTTTAACTGCTTAAGAGTTATTATGTCTCTTATGCAAAACATACAAGTAAAATCTGAATTATTCAAATTAGATATTTTATACAAATTTACAGGTGTTTTCATAAGCAATAATCTAACAGTTATTTAAAATATGTACAAGTATATTTTTATAGCAGATTTGTATTTTTAAACTTAATATTGTTTCTCTACCCTATACGATGGCTATAGCTTTTTTATAGTAGTCAAAAGTCCATAGTTTGCCTCATGCAAACGGACTATGGGCACTAACACGGCCAGCAGGTTCACAAGTGCGGTGCCGGCCTATTATTAATTATTTATCTGTTTAATAATGCGGATGTTCTGTACTGTATCTTACGCATATAGAAATCAGGCTTTCAACAATTACCGTAAAACGGTTCTTGTTAAAAAAAAATATTTTATAGAATACATACAAATTAGTAGTAAAATAAGTTTATTTTAATACGTGTAATAGTCATAGTAGTAGATACTATGATACTGTTGTTAGTACTAACGAAATCCAACAAGGTATAGATTATATGCGTTCATCCAGGGAAAATTATGGTACACAGAGCTGATTAATTATGTAATTATTATCATAGTGTCTATCAATCAACGTGAAGCCCATCAATCAACGCAATGTAATTACATGAAAGGGTGTAATGTTTGTACTAGAATAACCAGATATCAATCTCTTTGTTCCTTGGGAGAAGAGAATTAAAAAAAATTTAATTGTACTACGATTGGTTGAATTATTCAACGATATTTTGGCAAAGAAAATATTAAAGATAAAAAATGCTGGCAAAATTGAAAATTCCTCCTTCGAAGCTTAGTTGGTATTGCAAAGTTCATATACCCGGAGGGTTTAGGTTCGCGTCAGGGAAAATCAATGACTTTGAGATAGAAGACACAGATCACTAACTTAACTATCTTCTATGTATGTAAAAATCAATCCCCATTACCCTTGGTCAAGGCATCACGCGTGAACGTCCGGACCGATTTCGCAAATTCTTTTTTTGTTGAAAGTTCTTATTTTAGAAAAGATTGTGCGAAAAATTAGAAAATTTAAGAATACTTAACCACCATGATAATGCTGACTAGCAATTTTTTATTTTTTTAGTTAATGATACCAATTTTAAATTAATATTCGTAGGTAAGGCGGGACAACGTCTGTCGGGTCCGCTAGTAAAATACGAAAACCAGAGGCGTATACTTCTAAAACAGACTTCTAAACTACATTTATAGATTTAGAAAACAATGTGTAATTTGTTTAAAAAGTACGTCAACGTAACGTAACCTACGTTACAGTCACTTAGAGTTTTTATCGGACTCAACCCAAGTCCCAATGACATCTGCAATATCAGGAGGTTTATAGGGTTAAGACAGTTCGGAAATTTCTGTAATCAGTTTCTTAGTGTTGGTGTATGACAAGAAGTGTTCTGTCGTGTAACGCTGGACATCAATATGAAACTGTGCAACCATTTAGTTTGCAGTCTCTTATTCCAATTATGAAATTTAGCGGCGGTAATCATTCAAAAGTTTTACAAAACACTCCTCAAGATATATACGATATAAGTTGCTGAAAGAGCCATCTCACGTAACGGAAAAGGATCATGATGATCAGAATGAACACGGTCGTCGACGATTCGAGCCGCTCTGCGTTGGATGCTAAATGTAAACAAAATCCATTTTACATAAAAACAAATATTTCATATTCAAAGGACCACATCACATGACCTAGGTTAAATCAAGGAAATGATTAAAATCCTGTACAAACCCATAAGCTACAATGTGATGATATTATCATTGGGGGTCAGCATGCACTGGGCGATAATCAGCTCCCAATCCGATTGAATATTGATGCGACGGCTGGAGCTTTCGGCACATAATTAATTTCTCTACTGGATTTCGCAATTGTCTATATCCACGTAAAGGCTCCTGAAATATCTAAAATAAGAAATGGCGCGTTTCTTCCTGCCTGTTGCTGCACGTTCTCAAATATTTGTATATAGAAAAACTTAAGACACGCCAAGTGATGGAAATCGGCGATTGGACTGCGAATCTAGCACTTCTACAATCTATGCTGTAAACTTGGATGGGCTTCGCCATGGCTTAGCCCGGACTTCAACCTTCTTGCAAATAATTGACTTATTAATTGACTTGTTTTCAACATTTAAAACAAGTAAATATTTATTAAATCTGATTAGGTAGTACTTCTGAACGTATATAAACAAATAAAGATGTACATTTACATTTCCTACTGATTCCCAAATTGAGGGCGAATGACGAGAACGAAGACGACTGTTTTTAATCGCCAAATTTTGGTGGACAAGGATTAAGGAACTGCAACTATTACGCCTTGTTTCACTGGTCATATTGAAGTATGGTTATATTTGTAATATATTATAAACATTATATGTGTTGTAAATTATTATTCTTCTTGTATTTTATATGTAATTTTATATTATGTGATCCACTAGACAAACTGAACTGAATGAATCACCAATATCCTAGATGTTTTGATAACCAGTTGACCGCATTCGTCATTGATGCTTACTCACAAATGCTCATTGTCTCTAATGAATACAAATTATGTATGACTGTTCTATGGCCTTGATGCTATACAGGAAAATTCATAAATATTCCTTTGATGTCTTCAAAACCAATCAATTGTATTTAAAATGTATTTTTTCTGAATACATTTTAATGCTATAAAAACAGTATTGTATTTTTCTGTTTAACTTTTATCAAATCTATTAATCTGATCTTTTATTTACGTAAATTGATTGAAATTGTAATAAAAAAGGTGTGTGTACGTACGTACACGAGTTATATTACTTTGGCGTCACAATATAAAAATCTTTTCAAAAATTGTATTCTGCGTTTGTAGAAAAAATGACACTAACAATAGAAAAAACTAACAAGTTGACTATACCTTACTTCAGGGTGTCGGTTTTTTGTAACGTTGTGCGCGCGCATCGTAAAAATTAACTCAAATCATTTTTTCCTAACACGCCAAAAGACTTACTACTACTAACTTAAAAAATAATAACCATCTTATTTAATTTTAGTATCTATATAAAATTAATAATCTAATAGTAATTAAGAATTCAAACCAAGAGGAACCAGGAGACTCTTAATCATGATACTATTTCAGTCTATAAAATAGTGTCACATAATATATATATATGTCTATATTATACGTTGAACGATATAAGCACAGAACCGTTTCAATTGTTTCTAAGTAATTATTGACGATAAACGTTCTAAGGAAAGGTCAATGTACTACCCGTACAAATAAAACCTTATAAAACATACGCCTACCCTTTGTCACGACAGAAATGCATTTCTTTTGACCGCCATTATGAGTTATGGCTGCATTTTTATTCATGGAACCATTTTGAAAATAGTCCGGCTTAGGACCAGAAAGGGGTACTGACCGTAATAATAATGTAAATGAAATATTTCGTCCCCTTTATGCATTTACCATATGGAATTCAGAAATATTTGAAGATGGTGATAGAAGACAAAAATTTTTTAGTAGATTCCTTCTTAAAATATTGAGATCATAGTTTCAGTTAATTTTATTCGGTTAATTCATTTATTATTGATTTCTATATAAAAGGAAAGAAAATTAAGGAAAAACTTTATTACGTAATAAAAAAGGATGTATAGTTAAAAGAGAAATTGCTGAACTACTGTTCCACAAGAAGAATGCTTTACGTTTCAGCATAGGACATGTTGAGAAGATGTGGCTTAAGATTGTTAGTGAATAAATGTATAAAGTTTTGAATCGATAGGAAAACCTTTGTTTTTGAGAGGATAAAATGCCTATATATCTTTAAAATACATAGGTATCTTCGAATGACATTGGGAGCTGAAGTCGTCAACCTCATTACGAACATTAAAATACGTTCAACGAAGAAAAATCGAGATTTAAATAACGAATATTTTTTCCAACATTTAATGATAGTTACTCCTTCAGAGTATATATATTTTATAGTTCCATTATAAGAACTTATTGCCAATTTACGAAGTCATGGAAACCGTTCATCGTCACTATTAATTACACAGACTTAACATGTCTCGATAACTTGCCAACTAAATCTTCGTAATCTTGAGGTTGTGTACCGCCAGCCAAGAAGGCTTTTAATATTACTTTTTTGTGTACTTTTACTTACATTAAAAATGTGTGTGTGTGTCAGCTACGACGCACGATTGGAGTTTACTCCTTACGAACGATAATTATGATATATATCGAATAGAAAAAAGGGTAAATGAACGCATCTGCTAAAATGATAAGAGAAACAAACATATATCTGTAATTATTCGGATTATTTATATTTCTTCGATAAAGCGTATTACATAAAGTATTTTACAAACAATATAAATAATAATAACAATAATAATTGTGTTAGATTTATACAAATCCAATTTTAGAGAGAGAATGAGATGGAATCATTCTTTTACACGTTCAATCCTACAGATGTTGTCTCTGTCGTAACGCCTCAACTTTTCGTGTTACACTTGATTTTACTCCTCATAAAATTTCCGTACCGGGCCTTATAACTCAAATCGTTTCTTAAGGAGTAAACTCCAAAAAGGTACATTTAGTGATTACGATGCATTTGATTATATTGTTTTTTGTCAATTTGTTATCTTTAGATACAGGAAAATGCCGTTCTCCACACGG
The DNA here is from genome assembly GCF_905147105.1 of Pieris brassicae. NCBI lineage: Eukaryota > Metazoa > Arthropoda > Insecta > Lepidoptera > Pieridae > Pieris > Pieris brassicae. Next base: position 484,737 of record NC_059671.1, on the reverse strand, counting down.
TATTTATTATGATCCTTCCCTGTATATATATTTAATTACGCATATAGAATCATTCGTAGAGAATATTGTGTTGGAGCCCAACTTTGAAACATATCTTTAAACTTACATGTCAATCGACTCTTGTCTCTCTTTCTGTTGAAATATATTTACAGTGTGATGAAAAAAGATACAAAGAAACCTTATTGATATTGACCAACTAGACTGACATATTGTTTATGACTAACGTGGCTACTTTTTAAGAAACGTTCGCCATCAATTATTATAATGGTGTCAAGTCAATAAATGTTTGACAATTTTTTCGTTTATCCATTTCTCGTGATATTATATGAATAAGAAATTTAATATTTCGATGCTCTCCGATTGTTCAGCTATTACCAATAACAGTGTGCCAAGTTCTTAAAGTTTCAGTACCTACGTCCTGCCATATATTATTAGTTAAGGCGGGATAACTAGATATGGGGCTCTTGAGCGGTTTAAGATCAGTCGGTGGTTAAAGTGTTAAGGGGTTATTTTAATCAAGTTTAAGGGTGAATGTGAATTGAGGGAGACGTTTCAGTATCTAGACATCTTTTACTATTAATAAAGCTTATGTAACGAATAAAAATTCGTATATACGAATATTTACTTTATTATAATGGGATCTTTAGATGGATAGAGTGGCTCATTGATTACTAGTTACTAGAAAATGTATTGATAACTTGTTGTCACTTCAAAATCAAAAAACTAAAAAAAAAGATTAATACCCTTTGTAGACATTTAGGTGGCAACACATTGCCATAAGTTGCGTTTTTCCCTAATCAATGTATGAGCTGTCTGAAATCACCTACATCTATATTGCACATAAAAAGGCGTCGATAGTACTCTTCCGAGCAAAGCCGGGAAGCGTGACACAACGTGACACGGCCATGCGAGTCACGTACTAATTCCAGCACAGTTTACTCGTTGTCCGCGCATGCCCTGAATACATACACGGAAATTAAAGGACTTTTACGAAACACTAGTTTCGTATGTCGCGAAATTTATTAACAGCAATTAATGCTATTTAGTGTTTTTGTTTGGAAAATAAAATAAATGAACTAAAGATTTAAATATAGTACGTCTAGATAATTTTTTTACAATTCTTTACACTTAGATTAACCTGAACCGGACAAGTTATGGTAAATAGGCGACGTAATATATTGTTAGAGAAAACACCTTTGACAGTGTTGTTGAGGATTTCAAAATATCATTATCCAAAGCATATTTCCAGGACATTTTACACTGCCTATCTTTTAACTCAATTTAAAAAACTATCCAGTATGCGGTACAATGACGCATTGAGGATAGTCCTGCAGAAGTCGATATACTGTAGCGCATCGTTGCTGTTTACTCACACCAGTGTCTCAGATTTATTTGCAATAATAAAATCGGATATCGTAATTCTATGACAATTAGTAGGCAGTCCTAGGAACCATCTAATCAGTGTGGCTTAGGTCTCCTTTGATAGTAAGCTTTCAATTTTGAAACAATTTCTAAATTCGGAGAATACACATTTAGGTTACATCTACCCTTAGCTCAAATGACGTCACTTGTATATTTGTGACTAGATTGGTAAGATAAGGTGATGTTTGCTAGCTTTAAAATATTAATCCTTTTAGTAAAAAAAATTAAACCAGTGGTGCTACAACTTTCTTAGGTCTAGTCCAATGATTCTGTCTGTTTCTTGATTATTTGTCAATCTAATAGGCAAGTAGGTGATCAGCTTCTTGTGCCTAACAGACGCCGTTGACTTTTAGGGGTCTAAGGCAAGCCGGTTTCCTCACGATGTTTTTCTTCACCGTTCGAGCGAATATCAATTACATAGAAAGAAAATCCTTCCTTTTAGTATAAAGTTATAATAAGTGTATCCAAATAAATGTAATAGTTACTAGGTTTTCCTATCAAAATGATAAAAATATAATATATTTGCAATGTAAAAATTGTGTGTCTCATTATAGGTATTAATTAGATCAATAAAGTCTTTTGTTATTTTCGCTAAACCTGTAATTACTAACATCATTTCATTATCTCACTTTGATCACAGTCATAAACTATAACTTATAATGTCTAACTGAGATGATAGTTAACCTGCGTATATAGTAAATCAAAGTTTTACCGCTGTTCCCAAGCCAGATACCCGTGGAAAATGTTATTGTTTCTCTATAAACAGGTACAGGCTACTGTATCTCATATAATATAAACCATCTGTATGCTGGTTCCCTAATAAACACTTAGTTTTACTTATTTGCCAGCGATAATAGACGCTTTCGTATTTGAGAAGTTTAAGTTTGCGTACGAAACAATTAAGAAATACAAAACTGCCACAAAGCTGCACTGAATGTGAATAAGAACTACATTGAAAATTTATTTTCATGCTGCAAGTGAAGTTAACATTAAAAGTATTTCTCAATGTAAATACCTTTAAACCGGCATCGGTCGTCAAGCACTGGGACATCTTACGAATTATAATTACCCGTGATTCAAAGTTCCGCGAACGCATCTTTAAACATGACTTACTCAAAAAACTGGCAGTCATTCGTCAAATATTTCCCGGTTGAGTGAAAGGTTTTGTTGTGTGTCATGGGAATTGAGGAAAAGACTTTTAAATAGTGGCATAATGGTTAATTTTTTCGTTTGCATTATTCATTAATTTACACTGAATGAAAATTTGTACAATAGGCGGTCTTTTAACTATTTAGCGATCTCTTTCAGGTCACCCTAATGAAGGAAAATAGTGACAATATCTATGCCCTGTATTCCGTCTCAAGCAGTGTTGTTCTAATCCGCATGGAAAAACCTAGCTTTTCGTTTACTTGAGGTTCTAGAATAAAGTCTATAAGTGAGTCACGGTGCTGAATATTACTTTGAATAAAATTAAATATACAAAAACAATATAGACACGCAGTGAATTGACAACCTCTTGGTTTAACAACCAATAGTGTGGGTTCCTGCAAACTAAACGGAGGTTGTACATCTTCTGATAGTCCGGCCCGATGGCCGATGGTGTGCGAAAGGAAAACTTATACATATAGCGCGGTTCAGGGTATGATGTCTTCCTCTGCTTATAGCCACAGATTGTATATGTCGCTACAATAGTATTGACTTTATAGAAGAGCATAAATATGATATTTTATATGGCACCTATTAAAATATCAGTCGCTTAAATAAAATCTCTCGACAACATTGCCATCTATTAAAAATACACAACTATAAATTGTTTTTTTATGCCGTGTAAAATAAACGCGGAGTTTATTAAAACTACTTGCATAATTCATTTCTAAAATGAAAAATTTAGGAACGCATCAAACGTAGCGTTTCATTAAAACTAATGCGCGCCCATTAATTTAAAACACGACAACTGGGAGAGTTAAAAATTTAACTGACATATATATTTGACTTTCTTTTGTAATAGAGGCGCGTCTATAATGATCTTTTTCCCATGGTTCACATATTTACGTGGGTATAGTATGGCTATATAATATGTCTGTAGTACGAATATTTGTCGTTTATAATCACCACTTTACACAAAACCAGGACAAATTATATAATTCAATCTTCCTCATGTCCCGCATTTGTTGAGCTTATCACGAAGATACAGACAGACACTGGACTTTCTAATGTATCTGTAGGATCCGTATCTAATTACAGTCAAAACCGTTTACGACGATATCGTTTAGAACAACACACCGGTTACATAGACCAAAATCAAAGGTCCCGGATGAATTCTATTGTATTAGGTACTTTTTAAACGTCATCGGCTGTTACGACTATCGGTTTTTATGGCCAAATATGAGGAGGCCCTTAGATGTCATTATAACAGATTTTGACTATATTTTCATATCTAAATGTCGAAAGACAATGTAGAAAATGATAATTGAAAATGAATGTCTGATTTCAATTATACACTCATTTTAGTAGTCTGTTGTCCTTGGTTCCACTGTTGCATCACAAAAATCACAGATTACCTTAATTACTAGATTTTATGCTAAAAATTTGTTTTGTGGCTCATTATTGAAAACGTACGTACACCTTAGACATAACTATGAAACGAAAAAAATCAATGGGCCTACAACCCTTTTAGGTCTGGGCCTCAGATTTCTTTATCTGTTTCATGAACATTTGTTAATCTAATAGACTTAATCTAAGTAGGTGATTAGCTTTTTGTTTCTGATGCACGCCGTCGACTTTTTTGCGTCTAAGGCAAGCTGGTGGCCTCACGATGTTTCCGTTCGATCGAATGTTAAATGCGGACATAGAAAGAAAGTCCATTCGGGGATCGAACCTACGACTTCATGGATGAGAGTCGCATGCTGTAGACACAGCTCATGACTATGTAACTACTTAAAATAATATATTCAGTCTCGTTAACACACACCTTTATAGCTTTGTATAAGAGTGTGAGCCCAGAAATAGAATATCCAATTATGAGCGTCGCGTCCAAATGGATGCGTTTTAATCAACCATCAAAGATGAACATAAAACATTCTTGCGCAATCTCTATTTCAGATACTTCATTCATAAAATTTAAACCATTACCAAGAACAATAATTCCATTACCTAAACTTAATCAACTGATTAGTTAGGTAAGTTTTCGTCTATTGTCTAATAAATATTTAACTGAAGTATTCGATATTCAACTTACGGTCCTTTTAGAAAAAAAAACGTACTAACTCTTAAAAGGCCGGCAACACACTCGCATACATATAGTAAGATCAGGTGAGCCTACAGCCCGTTTCTATAAATTAAAATGATTGATGTAAGCTTTGAGAAAAGACGACTGCGATGCGTCCACATTCAAAAGCTTTTGAAGCTTTCGTAGAAGAAAATTAGCATATAATCCATTTATAGGTATGAAAATTCAGGCCAACATTGAAACAGGGTTAATTCGTGACACATATAACGTTATCATCTGTTGTCAAGCGCAGTGGAGCCCGCGTTATCAGACCCTCTGGCTGATAGGCATTGCGCCAAATATGGACCGAGATGAAACTCAAATGTGATATAAATCGTATTTTGTAAAAGCCTTTTGTGAGGCATTAAAAGACTTTCTTGCCTGTGTACTGTGATTTCAATTCTCCTGATAACATTTTGATATTGTAAGTGGATAGAATTTTATATTGTAGCTTTCGTTCTGAAGAACTTTATATATGCTATAAATATTTTTACAGAAACAATTATCTCATGGCACTCACAATATTAAATCATAATTTCATATCATTAATTATTCACCACTATATGGACCCGCTGCCCACTGAATTATTTTCTAACCAATGCGACATAGGGAGGTGGCGCACTTGCGAGCCTCCAGGCGGTGTCAGTGTCCATGAGCGGTGGTATTACTTAACATCAGATGAGCCTCTTACCCGTTTGCCTCCTGTTACATAAAGAAAAACCTCCTAGTTTTTGGTATAACTAATCCTTAAAAAATAACACGGCAGCTTAGTATACAATTTAACGTGATTTACGCATATATATTACTTCAGAGATGTCTACAAAATTAGACATGCCGCAGCCGCGTTGATTTTGCTTCAATTTACTTCTAATGTAGAAATTATAACTCTATTTCACTAACTTCTAAAACACTATTTTAATAAGAAAACCTTCATAGCCCAAATTAATAACCTTCAGTTATCATTCCTTTCAGTTCAAAAAACAACATTAATTTTCCATTTTCAAATAAATTACCTCCCAACTAAAAGTATACAATATAAATCACTGTTATACAAATTCTCTCGACAAAATGCATAATTCATAAAGATTTTGTCGATAATAGCTACCGTCTTGCACCGCTCGAGGCAATGCGACTGCGGAATAATACAACTTTTATCAGACTGAGCTGAATTGGTTTTATCTTGTAAGTACTCTTAAATTGCAGGCAGTGTTAGTTTTTATCGGCCCGCCGGAAGGCAGCTACACAATCAATATGGCTACTGACTTCCACCTTGGTTTATGTAAGAGAATAGTTTTATCTCTAGCCGCGGGCTTGTATGGAATTAAGAGGTGTTAAATATTATGTACCTACTGCATAACAGAGGAATCGTTTATGGAGCGTGAGTATCTTTCAAAATACCACAAAGGATAATTTAATTAAATAATACTCATCTTATTTAATTTATTTTTTTCTTAAAATTTGTCTGGAAGAGATCGCTGGATAGTAATGATTTTTGCAATGAATATCATTAGTATTTATTTCATCTAAACATATAATTCATGTTCCTGTTTAGTTTATTCTTTATAACTATATGTAATATGTATTATCGCATTTGTTGCCTACCTTATGTAATTTAATACTTTTTTTTTCTTTACCCACAATGGTTACCTGGAAGAGATCGCTCGAAAGCGATAATATTCAATTTTTTATATTGTAATGTAATGAAGTGTTAATAAATAAATATTTTTTTATTAATCATAATATTATAATCAATAAAAAAATTGCCATTAACAAGTCCAATAATCCATACGTAAGGTTATTAAATATAAGTTTATTTCTTGATAGAAAATAATATGTTCGAAGATCGAAGATAATAGGGGTCGTAAATATCGCCCTTCCATTGTTTCACGTGACAATAGCACGTGCTTATTAGCTGGCCTGCCTCAGACTTATTTTAATAATAGCCTAAGAGCAATTTAGCAGTCTGATCGTTCTCTAAAATTATTCATACTTTCAGTCATATATATGACTAGGTGTACTTACATCCATTCAATTGTACTAACAATAATACTATAGATATAAATGTCATGTAATTTGACAGATTATTAGCGTTTGTTTTACCAGATTCGTAAATAGTAAGCCACCGAGGAGGAAATTGGGCTTGAGTTTTAACTTTTAATATAATATATATATCTACACTTATTAAATCTGTGATGAATTAATTATTAACTCGTCTGATATATTTTTAATAGATTTTGCCTTGATCCAATATATGACAAGCTACGCATGTTACGAGTATATTTGTTGCTAGGCAACAAGTTTTAAAAAGTATTCTAATTAAATAGGAACATCAAAGATTTATGAACGTCAACGTATATATCAAGATCACAAATAACACTCACTTCTCACGAACAAGTGAAGTCTAAAATATGTTGGACTATATTTTGTATATGCGTGCATTTTTGTTGTGAGAAGGTCGTAGGCCGCAGTCGGACTGCGCATACATTATTGAGTGCCGCTCAGTGCCGAGACTAAGAGCGTTTGAACGAGACAGCTACTTACTATAGTATTTCGTCTTCTTACAGACGCCTCCGGTAACAATACTCAACTGGCTAGCCAAAAACTTATGCTTTGTTCAATAATAAAGCTTTTTATTTACAAAAAAATACAATTAAATAATAGTGAAACCCCCCTTGGAATGTTGACCTTGGGCTTGGCTTTGTTGCTGCCTTAGGGCTTCCTCACTCGTACGACAACCACACCACGTTGGAATGACAAAATGCTGTCAAGTAGTGGTTACGTGTAAATAGTGTCGTCAGCCTTTTGTTGTAGCGTTGTGGTAGCGACTTATTGCTTGGGCTAACTGCACGAGCTCGGTGGACCAACTCATAATGCTTTTAAGGGGAGGGTGATGCGTTTCAAGAAGGTAACATTTACGCACACTTGTTACCCTTCGTAATTGTTGTTGTTTAGTTTTTTTAAGTTTAATTATAACATTTGTTTGTTTAATGTATTGATTTCTTTTTTTTTAAATTTATTTACCAAGCCAGTAATGTAAAGCAAGCATTGATACCACTCATCACCCCATAGCCAGACGCGTTCCTAACTGTACGTATGTATACTATTGTACATACATTTGAAAGGATTCATTTTCATGCAAACGTGTACATGAAAAGTGAAAGTGGAGCTTTTCAACGTCTCTATAGTGATGTAAGATTTTTAAAAGTAAACAAGAAATTAGCCTTTTTATTTTTAGCCTGCTGAGTTAAGTGGAGTAAGATATGAATCTTGTGAGGGTTGGATTGCGGAGAAACGTGAAAAATACCCGTCTTAGTTTTGGGATTATATATATTTCAAAACTGGACAAGAGGTTATAAAATATGTATGTATATATTAGAGTATACTCGTCTTTTTCATTAGTAAGAAATATATTGCGCTTAAGTCAGTAAGTTAAGTTTTTTTTTGTTGGTGAATAACCTACATATAGATTTTAGTGAATCGAAATTGATTCCTAATACCTGTGCCTTACAAGTGTGGTCTTACAACAATGTATGAATATAGACTTTTCTACATATGTGTTATTTATTACACGTAAGTAGTAGACGTATATATGGTCATTAACCATATATACGTCTGATACATACCGTCGGTTTGTAGGTTTGGTTGTTTTTTATATCCTTTTAATGAGTAGCAAAATTCTATCAGCTACGCAATGCAATAGGGGGTTTTGTGTAGCATTTCCTAGGCGTTCTATTTATTAACCTACAAAACGTGATACATATTTCTTATGAAAAATTATACTGTCGTCGTAACCAATTTCTTTTTGAACCCCCAGAACACTGACATTAAAAGTTAATTTTTGTAAAGTTATCCGCTGTAATCCCTTTCATGTGTAAATCATATTTCATGAGTGCGTCACCTTGAACTTCAGCCGCGCCGTCTCGAGTGCCCGAGGGCAGAGAGCGTCTAGTCGATACAGTACTCTTTCTATGCTCTATTAATTATGGAAAAATCTCAAAATTGTACTAAAATATTTGTTTCACCTTCGTAAGATGTGGTTTTCTATGGATTGCTAATTAATCCTTTCTATAGTTGCCGTTGTATGTGAATCTGTCAGGGCCAGAAGGACATGGACTTATTTATGTTTTGTTATTAATTGTTCTTTATTGGCAAGTAGTTATCCGTCTGGGAACAACACTAAACATATTTGGGTTACACACACTGTGCATTTATTCATATACGTAACACTTATGAACGTCAAAAACAGAAATGTATACAAAATGCTTCTAATTTTACATTTACTGCCAGCTCTCAAATCAAAGGCGTAGAATGGAAGAGAAGAACTGGCAATAAACTCTCCGCCACTCTTTTTATTCGAGATTATTAGGGGTTTTTACCAATATGTTTTTTCTTCTAGACTGTAGCATAATTAAGAAGAGCAAATACATTACATCAAAACTCTAGATAATATTATTAAACCCATCTATGTTTTAAGCATATGAAGTGATAGACATATTTTTAAACATTTAATATGTGATGTCTATTTCTACGCAAAAATATAACTTCCAAAACCCCTTTACAAATCGAGTACCCATTACATTAGACCATTATCTGAAAGCCTTACTCTAAAACAATCCGTTGGTTCCCACAATTATTAGGCAGCTTCTAAATTTAATCCGAACATGACAATTCAATCTAGATTTAAACAGCACCTAATTACTTGGGATCTAGTGACAATAGGACTCCCTTACTCTACCGTCGGGCATCGTTGATTGACCACCACTAGGCTACCTGTAGCCCCCCTAAAACGTGTTAATTTTCAGGCACAGCGCAGCAAAAGCTAAGCGATTTCTATTAATTAGAAAAATAACGCAGAGGTATGTTTAAATAAAACTTATTTAACGGATATAAATGATATATAATAAGATGTTTCGAGTGATTTTCTGCAATCGTAACCTATTATTTCCCAAAGTTGTTAATCGATATCGAGCTAAACGAACTAATTTATTAATTTGAATTCCTATAATATAGGAGTTTAGTTTTATTTATTTAAGAGTTTATTGGTTATCAATAGCTTTAATAATTTTTATTATAATTATACACAAAACAAATTACACATACGACAAACACTTTGTACTAAAAAAGACAATGTCCTAATAATTTTCTTGTTGTGTAGGGGTGTAGGGCATGTGTAATGTGAATAAGTGTGTGTTTGCAAATTAGCTGATCATAAACATCTGTTCGATTTGATATGGAAAGAAATTTTATTTTTTTACGCCATGAACTTATAGGCTAACTTAAGAAGTGGTTACTGACACTATACCTAAGTCTAAGTCAAAAAAAGATAAATATTGTACAAAGATGTTTTCTAATAAACGTCACTTAAGTTAAAGCAAACCTACGTGAACAAATAATGTATGTGGTAATCCATTTTAAGGTATAAACGATATATAAACTTTTATTTTATTTAACAGGGAACAAACTGGCATGAGGTTGACCTGATGTTAAGTGATACCATCCACGAATACTCACGTTGCCAGAAGGTTTCAAGTGCGATGCCTTTTAAGAATTGATATGCTCTTTTCTTGAAGGTCCTAAGTCGAATTGGTTCGGAAATACTTCAGTGGGCAGCTGGTTCCACATAGTAGCGGTACCCGGAAAAAACTGCCTTAATCGCTCAGTTACCTTCAAAGTAAGATTTACTTTCGGGGCTACATAGAACGTTACGTAGCCATGTTAAATCGACCAAACTTTAAGTTAAAAGTGTTTATGACGTAAATTGTGGCAAATACCACACACGCTGGAAATTCATGGCTTGATCATTATTACTGTAGTATAAACAAAATTATAGTACGACTTTACTGTGCACAGGCGTTAAATGACCCTTAATTGCAACAATATATTGCCCCTGAATTGCGTGAAATCAACCAAAGCGCCGTCCGTCTGGCTGATAGCAAACCACTTCGCTATAATGTCCTACTTAAATGATACACTTCGGTACTGCTCAGTGAAAATTACAGTATTCATCCTTTAACTATTGTGTAATATTGGTCATGTTGAAATCTTGATAGAGGAATTAGTAATTACACTATCACGATTGAATTGAATTTTTATAGAACAGGGTGTAAACGAGCAGGTGGCTAATCTGATGTTAAGTGATACCCGTCTCCCATGGACACTCTCAATGCCAGAATGCTTAGTTACGTTACGTTAGTACGTTGCCGGCCTTTTTAGAATTGTACGCTCTTTTCTTGAAAGACACTAAGTCGAATTGGTTCGGAACTACTTACTACTACGCTCAGTTGTGGAACGACGGACGTTGAGATGATACGGGTAGAATGTCGTATTCTGCCTGGAGTAGGATGATGAAACTCATATGACTAATTTTATTTTGTATTGTTTATGAATGAGTCTTAGAACGTTTTTAGCGCATGTTTAACTTACTGGAACTAACAAATTCACATGTCACCAAAGTATTGCAGTATGATTTACTTCAGAAACCTTAGTGCTAATAATTTTGTGTAACTTAAATTCGTTACCTTTGATGTTCGAAACTCTTGAAACCTTACCTTGGGTATAGTACATATATACAGCTATTCACACCATTCCATTTGGCAACACTTCACTCACCTGAAAACAAATAAAATCAATTTTATATATATATATAGTTTATATAACTTTCATTATATTTAATCCACTTTAATAGCGTCACACGACTGGATTGTAAAAATCGGTACCTATTTTATAGCTAATTTAATAAACGCTTTCCACTGATACAAAAATTGTATTCATTCGTGACATTCTTCATTTGGATACATCTTAAAGTACCATATTACCTTTGAGCAATGTTGTTTTTTTAATTTTATATTCTGTGTAAAAACCATGCCATTGTTTAAAACAAAATAGAATATATTTGACGTTCATTTAAATATTACGAAACGATAAAATTTAATTTATTAAATACCATAATTCAAACAAACATTAAAAGCTTGTGTTTTCTGATTCCAAAATAAGTCAAATAAATATCTAAAGTATATGTGAACCCATTCGACTTAGCGTTCTTCAGAGAGCGTACCGAATCTTAAAATGCCTGTAACGCACTTGCGAGCTTTCTGGCAATGTGGGTGTCCATGGGCGATATCACTTAACATCAGGTGAGCCTCCTGCCCGTTTGCCTCCTATTACATAAAAAAACAAGGCATATTCCAAAAGATTCTGTCCTGCATATAGGAAACATTTATATATTATGTTCCGTTTTTTAAATATTTACGTTAATAAATGATATAAGTAATAGTAACTGTTAATAAATACTGTTCATAGCTGAGAAGTATTTGATGTCTTTTTAGAAATTGAAAATTGTCACTTGTCATATATGCCTTTAAAATTTTATTTCAGCTGTAGTAAACGATCTAAACTCTTTGATCTGTATTAAGTTTGAGCCAATATAAGTAGGCGATACGCGACGTTTACCAGATCCTGTAGTGAGAAATATGTTTCTCGCGTAATGAAAATATCGCATAAATATACCTTATAACGTTACGTGTACTAAGCTAGTCTGTATACAGATTCCCGTCGATTATCAATATGAAACACAGTTTGTGTACTGTCACTGTCATTATTGCAAAACCAAACTGTTTTGACTTTGGTTGATGTTTTACGGGAAAATCAACTCTATTACAATGGTATAAAGTTTTGAATACATAATGATAGAGAACAGTGAGTACTAGTGATGTACCGGGTCAATAAAGGTGGCTTAGCAGCCTCGATAACTTTGTGTTTTCAATGTTTATGCGTTCCACTTGGCTACGGACACCTGAATGGAACAGCAATATTGCAGAGAATTATTAGAATGTTATAATTATATGACAATTTCAAAATTTTGTACTTAGTTTTAAGCCATCTTGAGCAAAGTTAGCTGGCAGGGTGCAATAAGGTAAAATCGGAACCCTCAAATCTGAAATAATTCACGTAAAAACGGTTTTCAAAAAGAACTGATGTTTAACAATTATTTATTTTAAGTAAGTACAGTTATTTTTTAAGCAAATACAATTATTTCTATTATTAATAGTTGTATACCAATACACTTGACTTGAGTTTATTGTCAAGTTTGTTAGAAAGAAAACTATACACAGACCAATGACAATAGCATTTGATTCAACGTAATTATTTAAAAACGTTATCAAAGATAGGTTATAAAATAAATTACTCCTTGTATGTGTTTACCACACTTAAATATATAAAAATAGCCTTTAACATGAGAAATAATTCGTAGAGTGAAGTAGTGTGTATAACATTTTATCAATATGATTCTAGTTTTAGTTTACAAATTATAAATTAACTTCGCGAAAACTGCTTAGTTAATTCTATACTACATTAGTCTTCCTTCTTTTAAATGTAAGAACCAAAGAGGTTGCATAATACGTGGGTGACACTGAAAATATTTAGAACTGGCCAGTTAGAAACATTGCTAATGAAAACTTTTTTTGAATTTCAATTTAAGAACTCTTTGGTAACCTAATGTAGTATATTGCATTTATTTGTCATTTGTTTTTGTGAATTGGCGGCAAATCTAAAACGACTAAAACGACTTAAATCTAAAACTGTGCGACGCATGATAGAGGATGATAAGAGACCAAGACCTATCAGAAGATATGGGCACGCCTAGGCATTGGTATGAGTCAAGTTCAAAAATATTATTCGAAGATTTAAGCGTCAGGAAGCTTTGTACCAGATGGATTCCCCATACTTTAACCGACGACCGACACCTTCGCATGGACTGGTCTCGCGAAATGTTAGGTAAATTCATTGGCGGTGACTCAAATGCTGTATTTGACATCGTCACAGGTGATGAAAGCTAGATATATTGCTACGAACCCGAAACCAAAAGACAATCAGCTCAGTGGGTGTTTCCTTTCAACGATCGGCAAACTAAGGTATAGAAAGGAAGAAGTCAAGGAAAAAAGATGATTGCCTCATTCTTTGGTCGGAAAGGACATTTCGCAACAGTTGTGCTAGAAAGTGAAAGGTCAGTTACTGCAGACTAGTATGTCAATTGTTGTTTGGAATAAAATCGACAGCAGCGCCCTCGAAGGGCGCCTTCCTTCACCACGACAATGCTTCAGCGCACTCCGCATATCGGACTGTTGAATATTTAAATATGGCAGGTGACGAGATTATGAGTCATCCGCCAGTCATCCAAAGGTGTTGAGCGTCAAAAATTGCTATGTATTTAGGTTATTATAATATTTCGACTCGATCTATGAGACGAATGTTTCAAAGTTTTTATTTTTTGTTTTTTATTATATTATCCAACAAATCTTACCTACGCACTTTACGTAGAAAAACCGGCAAATACATTTTCGATGTTCCTGCCTGTTTCCAATAAGTGGAAAAATATAAAAATACTAGACTGTTATAAGTATGTAGCAAGTGACAAACACAATAGAACAGAACAATAATTAGTCGTCTCGACGAAGCCATACGCGTGTAAGCTGGCGGCAGTAGGGACTTTTATTTCGTCTACATGTCATAAATGTATAACTACTCTCCATCGTGTCTGGAGTTAATTGTAATCCTTTCAATTGACTTTATACTCGTTTAATTTATTAAAAAAAAGTCTATATTAAAATTACGTTCTGGGAATATTTTTTCTACGAAAAAAGGATCAATTTTTTGTTTTCCCATGAAATTTTTTTTCACAGTAATTCGAACCCAATACTCAGAACCCAGAACTCAGCTTTCAATTAAATCTAATAATTACTCACTTTATTTTAGTCTTTATACCCTGATTTAGTATCCTTAGATTTATAAGTTATGATATAAAAAATATCTTCTATTAAAAAAAAATCAAGGGCAATTTTAGTGTGTCTAGTAAATAAAATATAAATATACATGTACTGAAGTAAATAAATATTTTGAAGCTAGTGTCAAATAATTTCAAAATTATCACGCAAGTAATACAGTACGAAAGTCAGAGCTCAGAGTCTGAGGTCATAGCTTGCATCAACATCGCTTTAACCCAGCATCAACAAAGTGGAGCTGTTCTTACTGACTTTGCTCAGGCCACTATTATCACAGGCCACTTAAACTACCAACTGTTTTACAGGCTTCCCGACTAGGTTTTATCTTTCATAGAAGTGTAACAACAAATGGGCGAACGTAACGTCTATAAGTGATATTCAGAAAACATAAAATATAATTTTTCATTTTCTTAAAATGTAATTCATTGACATATTTTCTTTGAAATTAAAACTGATTGCCACCTTACAGTGATTACAATTCCGAAAATTCTTTTGTTACACTATTTTTTTCTAAAGTACCTATTTTTTACTCCCCATATATTATACAATTATGTTAGCGATGAACAGAAGGCCAATTCGACTTAAGGGTCCTTAAGAAAAGAGCGAACCAATTCTTAAAAGGCTGGCAACCTATTAGCGAGCCCGTTCAGATGAGCCTTCTGCCCGTTTACCCCCTGTAAAAATATCAGAAGAAAATTTGTGCTTTAGTAAATGACAATGTGTCAAAACTAAATTAGTTTTTACAAATTTACACTTTTTATGTTTAACAAGAACTAAAAATTGTTTTAAATATATACCGTTAATGGCTCTTAAAATATTGATCATAAGCTTAATAAAATTACGAGACGGTGTAAGAGGCAGCCAGCGTCGAAGCTCCGACAAACATTGACTATGTAGGCTCCGTGTTTGTTCACCGAACCGTGTCTTCTATACTTTGATTGCTTTGCCTCATGTCTCTTCATAAAATTTGTTTGCCAGCTCTTTTATGAGCAAAATAACGTTGTTTTTAAACTATGTTCCATATTTTAACGGTAAGTGCTCGTAACTCGGTGAGTCGTTGTCAATGATAAAAATATTCTGTGCTTCATTATCACGTAGATTTTGATTGTAACGCAGTAATAATACGACGACAAAATGGGAATCAGATCGTAACCTACAGTTATGAATGACGTCCATAATAGACAATCTTTAACATTAATCATGGAGATAAGTTTCAATGGACATATTATATATTTATAGAAAATAATTTCGCATCGCCTATCCATATGCCGACAACGCTTATTTTAACCATACAATGCGCTGAAGCCAGAAGCTGAAGCTGAAGCTGAAGAAGAAAAGTTGGACAAACCGATCGTGGTCGGTAAGAGGGAACTAACCTAGACGCATCGTTCTCAACACTTTAATAAGAGCGATGCTGGACAGAACCCGGTGACAGATAGTACGCTCTAGATGTTTCCTTGCTGACAAAGACGCTCAGACACGAGCTGATGAGAGTTTAAATGAACTTCAAAGAAAACAACACGTACCTAGTCACTGGTAAAAAATATTTAAAATCTATTCATTTATTCGTTAACAATAAGAAGTAAACGTAAACATATGCTTACTATGCTTAACCGTGGGTCATGTTTTAATAAGAAATTAATTAAATATATTAGGGAGAAGCGAAATTCTTTCTGATTTAGTTCCACGCTGTAAAGGAAGTCGGTACGTTCCAGACAATAAAAACAGAAAGCCCAGTTTATTTGTGATAATGAGCTCTTGGGAGGAACTTAACTGGGAATTAAAGCACTGGATAAATATTATTGGAATAACTTCAGAAACGATTTTACGCAAGCTTTTGTATGCGGCTTATATAAGTTGGCGCGTACTGGTTTTGTTCAAGCGCTCAATAATTAATAAATACTTATTTCCTTATATTATAAAGATGGATAAAAACGCTATTCATTTATTTATTATAAATCTACAAAGTTGATCGACATACGTGTATTGTACTCCTTTTGTGTTCACAATTGATTGTGAGTGGCGGAAAGTTTCTTGCCAGTTCTTCTTACCCGCTCTACGCCCTTGACTTGCCAACTGGTAGTAAATGTAATTTTACTTTAATTTAACTTCTTTTCTGACGTTCATAAGTGTACTTACCTATATGAATGAAGTCATTTTGAGTTTGAGTTTGATTGTCTCTGTAATTACTACATGAAGAAAACAGCTACATATGAAAAAGTCTACCATGTATAAATAAAAACTTCATTTCAGCCTATGGAACGATTGAAGGGACGCTCATTGCGGGTACTTCCATTCATAGTTGTCCTAGATACGACCGGTATAAAACTATGTGATTGTTCCCGTAGCGCACTGTATCCTATCGCATCCAGGATCTATATAACAATTAAAAGTAACAGTCGAGCAGTTAAGTACAATAGATGCGGCGCGATGTCGACGTTAATTGGTCATGAGTGCGACGTTAGGACACCCAGTATTTATTTTTATTTCGCATCTGATATCTCTTTCATACGCCTAAGAATTAACAGCCTTTAAAGGTAAACTTTTGTATGTTCTTTCATAACGCCTGATGCATTATTTCCTACACACAAATATACAGTATTTACAATATTCTTAACCTTATTTTCCTCATTCAAAAAACAGTAAAATTAAATACGGCAAGAAAGACGCGCAATTTCTACACAATACTCATAAAATTAAAACCTGTGTTTACTTGGTTAAGGCCCCTGTCCAAAGTAACCAGTTACCAAACATAATAATATTAAAAACTTACTAACTACTATCTGACGTGAGATTGATATTAAATTATCAGCACTTTTATTTTTATTTTCCACGTATCCTTTGTTTTTAGTTTATTTATTTTTGTTCCTGTTTAATTTCGTTTCAACATCTATTTTTAATATGTATTTTTGCACTTCTTGCCTACCTTATCTAATTTAATACAATTCTTTTTCTTCTCTTCTCACAGTGGTTCCATGGAAGAGATCGCTCGAAAGCGTTAAGTCCGCCAGTTGCCCTGCTTTTAATTTAATTATGTTTACTTTTTATATTATGTGCAACGAAATGTTAATAATAGATAAATAAATAAAAAAAACAAACAGCTTTGAAAACTTTAGTCCTTGTGACGATGTATCTTCACGCCTTTAGTCTTTACCTTTACGCTGCCCAACAGTCTCTACTCCAATGGGAACAAAATTAATGTTGGAGGAAAGAATCGTAAATTTCAGACTTTTTT
The DNA here is from genome assembly GCF_905147105.1 of Pieris brassicae. Classification (NCBI taxonomy): domain Eukaryota; kingdom Metazoa; phylum Arthropoda; class Insecta; order Lepidoptera; family Pieridae; genus Pieris; species Pieris brassicae. The sequence continues at coordinate 467,033 of NC_059671.1, read as the reverse complement.
TAAATTAATCAATTCATTTTCTTTGACAACCAAATAATAATTGTTTAAAATTTAAATAAGTAATAATTTATGTATTCATGGCTACATTTGTGACTCTTTTCCATTAAAGGCAAGCGAATCTTTTGTTACTGATACTAAGATTTTATAAAAAATTATGGGTTACACCCCCTTAGTGGCATTAATATTAATAATATTTCTGGTATTAAGGCCGAGAGATAAATACAGTTGTGTAAATTGTTTTAATAGAAAATGATGATTCTATCTCAAATAAAGTCTATTTTCAAAAGGCAAATCTTTGAATGTAAACAAGAAAATCGTTAGGTTCCTAAAACGTAACAAATACAGTGACGGACGTGAGGTGAAAGTAATCCTGAAGGGCTCGTTTCCGGGACAAAAAGGAACGATAAATCTTACGCACGCAAAAAATCCCTCTCGAAATCATTAAAACATTTTACTATGCTACAAATTAAATGTTATATTTTAAGAGTCGTTATTTTAACTATAGGAATTTCGTTCACAAATAGTTATTAAACAAATAATTTACATACATTTTGTATTTATATTACATAAAACGAATATACCAAATATTATTAAATATTAATCGTACTTTAATCCTTAGTAAGACATTCGTGGTGATAAGTTCATTTTTTAAACGTCAGTCTGTAATGTTAACAAACTGAAACAATGTTTATTTCCTTGGGAATCAAACCACTGCGTTAATCTCTCGACGGAGTTTATTATAACATAGTATAATATATAATATACACTCGTAACTGTAGCCTGAGTTTACGACGTAACATGCTCTCAAAAGTGCAGTAATATGAACTTCTATTGATTGATTCTGCTATAGAGTTATATAAATCGTTAAGCAAAAGGCGGCCACTCAAGTAATAGAGTAATGAATGGGCGGCCTATCCCAACTAATTAACCTTCGCTGTGCCGCGCATAAATCCTCTCAAACTATACATTACTCTTCGTTAGTCCCTACACTAGTTTTTCACTTGATTATTTACTTTATCAAATTATATGGATTTTGAATATTAATTTAAATCGATCACGAAGGCACAGATGGATGGATAGATTTTGATTGAAAGAATTGATGTGATACGTCGATGGAAAAAAATCAGTGTCGCTTCAACCTTTTTAGATCTAGGCCTCAGATTTCAGTATCTATTTTATGATGATTTGTCAATCTAATGTGCAATGTCTAATGTGTGTGATCACCCGTATCTGACACACGACGACTGTTTGGGTCTAATGCAAGCCGGTTTTGGTGTTTCCTTCACCGTTTGAGTGAATATTTATGTGTGGGAGTCGAAGACTGAAGCCCCTCTGTAATTTAATGAGGTAATAAGTTTATAAATTTGTTCATAAACTAAAGAAGAATCCGTGCTGTTTCTATTCCTCGTAAAGTCCACTTTTAAATGTTTTTATACAATTCGTGTATTATTGATATTTAAAGCAGTCCTGAATTTTTTGAATTAATCACATGTTAGTCATACATTGAAGGTGGAACTACAAGTGTTAGCTTCTAATATTAATTTAATTAAATTAACATTTTTATGAAACATATTCTTAAGAATCTTGCTACAAGTGCGCATGCGCAATAGTTATTCATTTGACTCGTTCGGTTGTTTACGAGTTGTTACGAATTGACTCGACCGTTTTCCCGAAGTGGGATGGTCGAGTCGGAGGAGGGAGTTGTGATTATAAAAGAGGTTGTGACACATGCGCACGGGCCTTTTATTCGTACAAGTTTGAAGTTATACAGTTCACGTAAAATCAGTGAAGTAAATTATAGTGAATTAAGTCATCATTGAGGTGTTTAATTTCCTACCCTAAGAACTAAATCAACTACCGCTAACACAAGTATTATTTCATTAATTAAGTATAAACATATCTTAGTTACAACAAGTATTTATGCGGATAAGGTTATATCTAAGTTTCAAATAAATAGACAAAGAAATGTTTAACAAAATCTTCATTTGTTACAATTATTATTAAAATACTATAGTAGTATATACAATTTCATTTCATGTATACGGGTGTTATAATGACGTCCCCAAATCGATCGAAATTATGGTTTATGTAAACAAACACAACAGCACACACAATGTGTGACACATAACGTATTTAATCTATGCTATCAATCAATGACAATCTATTTAAAGCTTTACTTGCTGCGCTAATTACGAAGTTCTGTTCGATGTTTATGAAGGACCAAATTTAGGGATATTATTGTATGTTACTAGTTCTGTACAAGGTATACATACTACACATATATTGAATAAGCAACCAATAGATAAACAACATTAAAATATGTACTTTTTATTTAGTAATCGCTGAACCTCAGACAAAAACATTCCTCTATATTATTCAAATATGAACCATCATCAATCAAAATTATTATCCTTTAAAAATAATTTATCCTTACATAAATAGTTCAGGGATAAGGTAAATAATCACTTTTGCATGCTTTAGTTTCCCGCAGAGGTGATTGGATTTAGCTGCTCTATGCCTCAGCGTAGGGCAAAAGAATTTCCTGCTTCCGACGCACTATTCAATTATGCAGGATATTACGATTTCTACAGAAAGCTCTGTAAACCTATTGTTATTCTTTATTTACTGTCAGATTCTAGTGGTTGAACGTGCAATTTTTCTCGTTTGGAGACAGAGAAACAGGAATCATGTGTTTCAAGCTCAGACGTCTGATTTGTCTGTTTATACCTAGTGGGTTACCGGAATTTAAGATACGTTTCTAACATTATAGAAACGATAAAAAAATTAATCAGTCAGCTACAATCTTTTTAGGTCTGGGTCTCAGATGTATGTATCTGTTTCATGATTTAATAGGCAAGTAAGTGATCAGCCTTCTGTGCCTGACACACGCGGTCAACCTTTTAGGTCTAAGGCAAGTCGGTTTCCTGACAATGTTTTCCTTCAACGTTCCACCGAGTGTTAGATGCGCACATAGACAGAGAGCCCATTGGTGCACAGCCGGGTTTGAACCTACGACCTCGGGGATAAGAGTCGCACGCTGTTTAATTAAATAATATTAATCTAAGAGAGTGAGAATGTAAACCGAAAGACGAAACGACGCGACGCCACGTTTAGTTTGATAGTTATTGGTCAACATCTCTAGTCCTAAACGTTCATACGACGTTTTTTAATCTGAGAGAAGAAAGTAGAAGGGAGAAAAATCATGAATTACATTTATATTACGCCTACATAACCCTAAACGAGATAATCTATTGATTATACTTACACAACTAAACTCTACTTTGTAAACGCTAAGTCTATGTATGTATGTCTATGTAAGTACTATGGCCGTATCAAGTATTATTTTTATGACATGTCATCGTAACATAATACAATATACCATTATTATTTAACCTTCCAAACCGTCCTTAATATATACAGAATATCTGAAAATAGGCTAAACCCACTAATAAGGAAGCAGTCGATCCATCACGTTGAAGGCTTTTTTGTGCTTCGTTATGGATTTGAAATGTGTTTCGTTTTCTAACTTGAGGAAAGTCTCAACCAACGTATGTATTTGTCTCAGTGTACGTCTATTATATATTTATGTTTGTGGGTAATAGTGGGTAGCTGTTTTTACTTGTAGTGATGCGGTGATGCCTTAAATATGCTCAGTTCTAGAACGACGTACGGCGCGACCGATGATGAAACGAAGCTACCAAATCTAAACTCTTTCAATGTTGTTACGCGGTTAATAAACTCCAAGACATCAAGCCTCTAGAAAGTAACTGATGGTCGACGAATAAAATCATTTTCTAATTAAATTCTTTATAAAAAACGCTTTATAGATTTGCAAGCAAATCAAAACAAAATGGGAGCATGTGTAGATGACATGTAGAATGGAGGGTTGATAGATACTCCTACAGCTTTAGCAAAATAAAGTAACTATCTCACCTTTAATATCACCACATCCTCAGATACTATTTTTTGTTTTGATGTGAAACCTCACATGAACATTGCATGCCAGTTTTTAAGAGAAGTAACAAGTCTATTGTTAAATAAGCAAAACTGCTAAACATCTTAAAATGTATAAACATAAGTGCCCATATCCTTTATTTATAATAAAGTAACTAAACTTATTATAACTTAAAATTAACTAAACTTGTAAAGTTGATTTTTTAATGAAAATATCAGCCTACAGTTTATTTAAACAATTAAGTTACTCTAAGGGTGACTCTTAAGAAAAAAGCGTACATATTTTTCATTTTTTAAAATTTTTGTCTTGTTTCGTATCCTGTCCTCACCTAGCTATTATTATTGTTCTATTTGTTCCATAATATTTGGATTGTCCACTCAAAGTAAGAATAGATTTAATGGACAAAATTTAGTATAAATAATATCCACGTCTTCATGTCACATCCCACAATTTGGATAATAAAGTTGCTATACCGGAATATCAAGTTTTTTTTAATATTGATGTCAAAGTTTAAAATTGGATTTTTTAAAATATTATTAACCTAGTTTAAGTAAAAGCTTTTGTAACACTCTTTGAAAGAAAAAAGCTATTACTAATATCATTGATATAGAACGGTGTCCAAGGAAATGAATTCGTTTACCTTATAACTACTTTAATATTCTGCTCCATCCGTTATAACTCAGAAGCTTTTATTTGATTCTTAAATTAAGGTTTTGGAAAAATTTCTCGTAAATCTAGGAAGGTAACGTCAGCATCCAGTCAAGCCAGGTTCTCCTGAACATTAGGTTCACGAAAGCAAAATAACGATACATCTGAGAAACACATGAATACGTTTTTTTAAACACAGAAAATATTGCGATGTGGATATGTCATCGCTTAATGTAGACTAATAATTTGAGTTACAGAATAGATTGCTGATTCTTTATTCAACGATAAAATAATCACGAAGTCATAAATCATCACCATGACGACAATCGGTGAAATTAGACATAAATTTCATTCGACATGCAGGGGACGAGTCTGAACCATTTTATTGGTGTATTTGAACTTCAATAGGGCGCATCAGGTGTGAAAAATGGTGTCGGTTTTCGGTAGATGAGTTTTTCTTGGCTGACTGAGCTGAAATTCACTGAATGTTGAATATGTTTAATGTTCTATTTGGTTGCTCTTTTTGTGTGTGCCAAATTTACTTTACACTTTAGTAAATTCGAGGTGTTGGAGTGTAGATAAATTGTGCTATATTAAATAATTGGTAACACTTTAGAGTTGAAATTGTTGATTGTGAAAAATAATTTTAAAGTGAAGTTCTTACAACAACTGTTTTATATTATTTAAATTATTACGGTTGTAATACAACATGCTTCAAAATAATTTATATATATATATATATATATATATATATATATGTTGAACACATAGAAATTACGAACAAGTACGTAATTAGGTAACTGTATCTGTTAAAACTATTTTAAAATAGTAAGTATTGAATTCTTATCTTATCTTAGTATGATCTTTTGTAATAAATCATTTTTTTAACTTGTAAGTTTAACTTTCAAAAGAGCCTTTTTACTATTAAAAGGCCTATGCCTAATTGAAATAAATTATTTGACTTTATAACCTATTAAACTATTTCTTCTTAGCAACCTGTCAAATTCTAATTAAATAATTTAATTTTTACCCTAATATAAGTCGTACACATCAACAATATTACAACTTAAGGTTGGCTTAAATAAGGCGTTTTAAAATACTAATTTTATATAAATATATAGAGTAAATTATATATATATATATATATATATTATTGCATGTGATGTAACAGTATCTTGTTGACCACAAGAAAAGTACATCAAGCTTATTTTCGTTAAAGAAGTAAAGGACGTAAACCTAGGTTAAAAAGTATTATTATATTTATTTAATGAGACCCTATTATAAAATTTAGCCAGTAACCGGATATATAAGCCAAGGTCTCGCAGATGTGCGGTCGTCTTTTCAAAACATTGGGTTAAACTGTTTTCACAGATGTTATATTTAATAACAGTGTTATGGGATTAGTATTCTTGTGGTTAAGTGAGTTTTTTTTGGTTATCTTAAAATGGGGCGTAGCGGGAATTTGCTTTTAACTTATATATCATATAACATAGAGTGCTTCCATACGTGCAAAATTACTATCTTGCCTATTGTGTCTTTCATAATAGACAGAACCAATACTCCATGTATTGAGATATTTTTGCCCTTGAAAAAACAGGACTGTAATACTAATAACATATCTATATTTCCACTACTTGTCCAACATGAGAGTTCTGAGATGCATTATCAATTCCTAATATTTTAAACCACAAATATTTCGTGTCAAAAATGACCCCACGAAGCCGCAAATGGGTATGTATCGGACCCCTAACTTCGTCCCTCGAAAATAAACTCAATAAGGATCAAGCCTTGCAAATTCTTGTCTTTGCGAAATCTTAATTTAATTTGTGAGAAAATAAAGGGAGGCTAAACAGGAAGAATTTATAAATGACACAGTTCTTCAAATACAGGAGTTGTTTGACAGTTTAGTGTGATTGAGAAACTGCATATATCCAGTGAAGCTTTATATATAAGGCCCTGTGGCTATTGCTCCTTAAAAATTAATATTTTATAAGCACGTTGACTTTGGAAGTGTTGGTGTGGTTGAAGTGCGGTTGGAGAATGAATAATCAGTTAGTGCTTTGTACAAAGACCAATTTTTTTAAATTAAATTATTAATCAGCTGATGTATTAAAGCGCTATTTAAAACAACTCTATAATTTCTATAGTAGAAGTTCTACACATCCGACATTTCTTTAAAAAACACGGGGTGAGCTGCACACCTGGTATTAAATTATGTCATGCGTACATGGAGATTATTTTATTTTATTAATGTGTTACTGTTCGTATAAACTGTGCCTGAAGGATTATTCGCGTGACCTTGGCGCGACGTCCCTCGAATAAGCAAAAATGTCTCTAAATAAATCTATTCTGTAAGTAACAGAATTTCAGTGGATTTAAGAAATAAGCAAAGATTTATTTTACTTGTTAGACTTACTTATGTATTAATCTCATGAATGTCATTTTGTTTCTTTCATTAAATTCACGTACGTACATAGTGACATTGAAAATTATTTAAACTATTAATGATTAGATAGGCATCGTTTTGAAATAAATAAATAAATCAGTGGCGCTCAAACCTATGATGTCTATGCCTCAGATTTCAGTATCTGTTTCATGATCATTTGTCAATCTAATATGCAAGTCGGTGATCAGCTTCCAGTGCCTGACACTCGCCGTCAACTGTTAGAGCCTACACCGGTTTCCCTTCACCGTTCGATCTAATGATAAATGGGACCTTCGACTCCAGGGATGAGAGTCACACACCGAAGGCAATATTCTTGTTTTAATATGAATCAATATATGTAAATCAGTGTTGCATAGGCAAGATATATTTATATATGTAACTTATTATATTAAACCTATGTAGATCGCTGAACCTAGTGATTCATTCAGCATCAACACATCTCCGGATCATCATGCATTCGGATTTTTTGTGTACTTGCTGGTTCTGTAATACCGCCCGTCCAGCACTGAAGACCAACTTGCCAATGGAGAGATACACATTTTATGCAAAACATTGTTTTATATAACATTAATGCCTTGTTTATAAGGAGTAAAAAAACAAATATAACATGACATATGACATGACATTGGCTATAATTGATCACTTTTGCTCCCTCCCGTTTATTGATATTTTGTAATAGGTTATGTAAATCCGTATCACTGAACGGAGATAGCAATGATTGATCACGATGACATGTGTCGGGACCCCATAGGTAATGGAGCAGACACCCATTCAGCTATTGATAGCGCTGAATGGTGTGAGGTGAGGATTGGTATCTTATATAAGTGACATGACAGTAACTTTGTACTGGTTATCACAACAACTATTAGGTATATTTAATAAATAAAAATAAGTCAGTAGCGCTATAACCTTTTTAGGTCTGGGCCTCACATTTCTGTATCTGTTTCATGAGTGTGAAACTAATAGTCAAGTCGATGATCAGCTTGCGCCTGACACACGCCGTCGACTGTTTGAGTCTAAGGCAAGCCGGTTTCCTCACGATGTTATCCTTCACTGTACGAGCATATGGTAAGTACGCAGATAAAGTTCATTGGTTTACAGCCGGCGATCCAATCTACGACCTCAGGGATGAGAGTCTCACGCTGAAGCCACTAGACCTTCACTGCTTGTTTTAACATTACTATTTAATATATATAGAAATATTTAGCCAGTTCCAATATTTGTTTTGTTAACTAAGTTGACCTTGGTACATACAAAAAGATTATCATTGTCTAGTTTAGAGTATAGTTTCTCGTTTGGTATTGCCAGTGGATTCTTGGTATTGAATAACATTGGTGCTATGCCTAACATGATGCATCAAGGCGACCCATTATAGCATTAGAGCCCTTAGATCGTGTCTCGACAAACATACCTTACGTACAGCAACCTATACGTGTTGTTATATTGAACAGGGAGCATATTACTCTTTCTAGGAAAAACGTTAAACTAAGCAAAAGAAGTAGTCTTTTCGAAAAAAAATCTCTACTTGTCAAAGGAATTGGTTGACCTAGAGGTAAACACAATATTTCTATATGAAATGAATCTAAAATTATTTTAATAATAGCTGCATCATCCAAACACGACCGCGATCGATCAAAGGAACATTCTGTGGAATACAACAATTTCTCACTTTATTTCACCAATATTTCGTTATATTTATGACAGTGGGACGTGACGTCACGCGTCCTCACGCACGTCCACACAATCAAAAGAAATGAAGTAGCGTCTATGTGTTCACGTTTTAGTCATCCTATACACGTACAACATATTAACGTGCACCGCGACAAACGTGTGCGGGGAGGCGATTCAATAATCGTTGTTTTGTGCTGCGATTTTTACATTTGTGTTTGAAATAATAAATTCGTTAATAATGATTATCTCTTTTGAGACTGGCCATACACATGAGATATGTACACGAATGCACATTCTAGTAGGTATATGTATAGGGCAGGAGCAGAGCAGACAAGTTTGCATACTCATTTGCGGGGTGTCCGAACACGACAACAACGAGAGAACAATCTATTCATTCGACCAATCTCGTATGGACTTTTTATTATTTCAGCAAATTATTTTTTATTGGCAACATTTAACTTTTGTTATATGGCGTGTAATTAGTACTACGATGTAATAGCTTTGTCTAATAAAAGACATTTTTAATTAAAAATATACATTAAAAAATACAGTCAGAACTAAAAATATATTATTTTGTATAATGCAAATACCTCATTTGTAAATTCATAAATTAATTATAATTTTATTACCTTCAATTGACAATATGAGATCAAAATTCACCATATTATGAACTGTTTAATTAAATCGGCAAATAGACACAGTTTAATAAATAATTAATTAATTCACCAGACGCGATTAACCTAAACTTCGATTAATTTAAATTAATATACATATACGGGAATTACTGTACCTCTCGCGTTACAACGTGTGGTTGATTTTGATATCCTTAGATTAATATTATTATTTGTCTGAGCAGTACGTATAGCGAAACAATGACAACTATTACGTAGTATAGGTCTTTACTGAATTAATCGCCAAGAGTGGTCGATAAATAATTATGAGAAATTATAATTTTTATCCAGAAAGGAGACTTCAATCGAGTATAAAACGATCGACTACGTTAGGGTATCTTGAGCTGTCGGTGAAGAATTCTTACGTGTACCGGCTTAATGCTTGGAGACGTAGGTCGGCCTGGGTACCGCTGCATCGACAGAGTGGAGAAAGATTTGCTGCTGAAAACCAGAAATATGCACAGACTTTGGGTCGCAGAGCCAGGGGACCAGAAAAGAGGACGCCAGGTCAGCTTTCGTGCGATTATCATCGGTAAACCTAAGTTATTCCTAGAAATTACGCTATTAGCAACTTGTACAAACGACCATAACTATAAAAAGAAAAATTAATAACTTAATGTATATTTTAATAAGAATTATTTTTTACACAAGTAGAATTGGATAAAAATAATTTGTGTATCGTCTTGTGTGGCGGAAACGGATGCACCACTGCTTTTACGTTGTTATTTTAGCGCCAATGACGCATTGACACGTCGCGGAGTGACATTGAAATGTGTCAGCTGACGTGACTTAGTGACAAATTGATCGAAATTATCCTTTTTAGGTAATTTTTTTCAAGGACCTTAGACATCCTGGATGTGTCTGGAGACTTATTATACTCGTAATTGACAAAAATACTGCTTAACTCATGTTTTTAATGTGTTTTACAGTTCTCTTAATATCAAAAATACTAGTTGTAATTGCTTAAAAGAAAGCTTTATACTTCTGCAAAACTGACAACTGGACTGTTTATATAGTAGTATAGTATAGATATAGTTTTTATAGATGACAATATGAAACATGCTGAAGTCATAGTTTTTCTTACAAACAACACTGGTTTAAAAAAATAACCAATTAACACATAACCTTATAAATTCTATAAGTTTTGATCTGATTTTAACATTTTATTGGTTAAGCTAATGTGTCATAAACACTACTTATAATCCCAAGTCACACATCATCTAAAATACACTTTCGGCGAAAAGCGGACAGTTTTGTTAGTTGACTCTCAGCTGAAAACTTTCTAATTAAGACAAGTTCAGCGAGTTAACATTTAGAGAGACTGATTAACTCAAACTGATCTTAACTTCATTGTTGTTCATTCGGTTTCTTAATAACGTGTTGCCAATATAGAGAATGCATTTTTAGAAAACGTCATTATGAGCTAGTTAAAACTACTGCAGTAACGTCGTCATCGGAGATTTAATTAACTTAATTACAGAAGAAATATGCAAACTTTCATTAAAAGGAAAGATAAATAAATAGGATACCCTAATTATGTTTTTAAAAATTATTTGCAAATTTGCTAATTTTAAGGAAAATTGCCATTAATGTCACCAAAAAACGTCGCATCCGCTATATTTAATGAACACTGTACATCAGATTAAATACTGAATTCAAAAGACCTTATATGTTGACATTTTGTAAAATGTACCCTTGACCGACTAACTAAAATTGCCAAGGTTATAGTAAACTTTGAACGCGTGACGTCACAAGGGAAATCAGGAACAAGTCGGAGGCTTCGACGGTTATTTATGGTGCCTTGTCAGGGATCGATCGGCCCAAATACAGCCCTGTGTCCCCTTGGGCCCACATGGGACAGTTACAAAACCTGCTTATTTCCACTAGTGGTCATAGGACCGTTGTTAAGGAATCGGAAAAGCTGCGTAAATTTTTAATTCATACAGGCGACATAACCTCTATATAAACCAATTATTTTATTGATAGTATGAATTCCTTTTAACATTGCTGTATGTCCAAGTCAGAACAAGACCTTTTAAAAGACTTAGTTTGCAATAGTTCACTTTCAGAATCAAATTCCTCTACAGTTTATAAAAATATTAATGCATGTAGTTTAAAAATAATAAAAAAAGTATATTAAAATCAATAAATTTATAACTAAAACACAAAAATTACTGAAAAAGCACAAAATTATATTAGATAATAGAAGAATAATGAAGGAAAAAACTTAAAACTAATATTGACATACACTTAATTGAACTTGTAAATAGTAGGATTAAATATGAATTTGACACCCAACAATTGCAAAAGGAGAACTTCAAAATATAGCAGATTCCATGGTATCAAAATTCCAGGATTCACAAGGCATGGTCTCCAAATACTCTGCTTCTATAGAAGATCTTATCAAGATTAGATAGAGATAAGAGAGAGAAGATACCACACATGCAGCACAATGTTTTGAGTCTGGAAACTCATGCCAGTCGGTACATGTGCCATCAGTATATAGGGATAATAATAATATTTCCATGCCAAAATTAAATGTAATGTACTGTGACCAAATAGGCCAACAAATGAGCCAATTTTTAAATAAGGATCAAAATATTATAAACAGCCGTCACCCAAATTCTACTTTTAGATATATTGTAATGAATATTGTTTGAGAGTTTTCAAGTAAAACTAATAATTTAATTATATTTATAGGCAATAGAGGGAATTTAAACAAAAAAGAGCTTATTAACTTACTTAATACCAAAAATCTGATTCATTTTCATTCAGTCGTTTACATTCCCTAATAGTAAAAATTTCATGAAAATAATGTGAGAGATATTTTAAATCAGACTATGCATACATTTACAATGTATAATAAAAAATTTACACTAATTAACTACCTACATATTTTAAAAGACAGATAGGCGATTCACTATCATATTTATTGTTTATAACAGCCAAGAATTTGGCCAGACAACCTGCTTCTATTGAGCAGGTTTTAGTTAGTAAGACATTGGAAGATATTCCAAGATATAGTATTTCTAATTTAAATAAGATACTAAGAAAACAGAGCGTCTCTCTGGCCTAGAATTAGTAAGATAAGTAAATTTAAGAAGAATACTATCAATCTGGTTCACCAAAATATACTTACAAGGCATGAAAAGTAAACTACTAGAAATATGGCGAGGGGGCCGATGGCTGGCCATACGTGATACTCGTGAATGGGTGCTACTTGTGGTGACTAGACGTACTTGAATTCGTGTATGCGGTGATGTTAGTTATTTTCACTATGTATTTTCGTGTTGTTCCCACGAGAATGTAAGCGCGTGCTTCTATTTCACCATGCCTCCTGCTGATGTCATGTGGAACATAGTGTTATGGTTGCAGCTCTTTACAAACTTGATTTTTGACTTTGACTTTAGAACTTGGAATCCCTGAAACCTAATTGTCTCTAATAAAAATAAGTTATAATAAAAATAAATACAGAAATCTAAAAAGAAGTTTGCACCAATTGGTTTTTACCAACGTGAAAAGCTTTTAAAAACTTACACAGCTTAATGAAATACTTAAATTTTAAAGTTACGATTATATTATGTTTTATATTGCCTGCTTAAAATAAAATTAGAAGTAATTTATACTATATATGAATTAATATTTATTGTATATATCGGAGTAATGGCATTAGTTTCAGCTGTCATTGTAATTATAATTTAATAACGTCAAAGTCAAATTAGTTCAAACCCGTTAATAGAGGTTCATTTAATTTGTGGATATTGCTATATGTACAATTTAATAGAATGTTTGATAGTCTGTGGTAATACTACGTTTTTAGTCATTATTATAATTAAAAGTAATTTATGATATCTTTAAACTTTACTACAATCAATATTAAAGTAATCTTTGACACCTGTACACATGACTGCCGTAATTAAATAACTATTATAGACTATAAAAAGTAATTAATTTATAGATCTAGTAATATGAGCAAATCAAATAAATCACAAGAATTAACAGTTATAAACTTATTAGGCTTTGACGTTGTCAAGAGCTCTCTGACATATCATGACAATGGCAGCTGACATCAGCGCCATTGCGATTAAAAGATAACTCTTAATTGAGTTTGTAATATAAGTTACCTTTATTATTCCAAACAACGCATGTTTGTCATAGCAAGTTTCAATACCATATTTTATGATTTTCTCTGTAACAAGGTTATTATCCTGAGGCACATTATTTTTCATAAGCAAAGAGCAAAAGTTTCACACAAATACAAAAGTAATCAGTTTAGGCTCCACAAACACTGTTCACATAATGCAAACCACCGAAACGTATAATCCTATAATGATACGAAAAAAATGTGCAAAGTCCGCGTTCTATCTAATAATTTCGTGGTTCTGTTGAATTATAAGTAATAATTTATACTACATGTTATTATTACATTATACCTGATAATATTAACAATAACAGCTACCTTCAAAAATAAATATTAAATTCTTGTCAGATATACGCTATAATCAACATAAACTTGTATTTTAAGATAATACTTTGATAAGCGGTTACGCTTATTAGGTTATATTCTTATCCTATTGTTGTATATTCGCGTCATTTAATTAAAACGAAATATTATTAAATACACCTGAATGCTACTGAATCGGGTTCGCAGATCTCCAAAAATGGTTAGAGAAACATATGAAAAGTCGACGTCTCTTTAAATATTTATGACAAAACCAAGAAAACCTTTTCGACTACCGCCATATTGATTTTGCGACTTAGGGGCTCGCTGCATAATGCGATCCCCTGAATATTGTATGGGGTCCCCGAAACGCGTAAACGCCTTCTTTTGTTACAGTTCCCAACTAAATTAATAGACAATTTATTCGCGAAATTCTCTCCTCCACTAAAGCTAAGGTCTTGAAACAAAATAAGTAATGTGGGTCGCCCTAATTTTATTCTATACAATTTTTCGCCTTGTTTGCTGTTTGTGTTTGAATAGACAAAATTGTTTATGAAAATCTGTGACCCTGAAAAGTCACGTATGTTGACGGCGGACTTATAAAACTTCCCTTCAACGAGATAGAGATTTAATAGCTGCTTATAAGTTTGTGTGAAAAGGAAGTAGTCAATACATTCATACACAGACGAGTAAAAAGTGCCTGAATGTTAAATTAATAAATTACTAAGCTATCGGGTCTAGATGTCAACTAGACAATTTCATTTGGCGAGAAGGTCAGAAACTAATACTTGTGGCTAGTACGAAAAGTAACTAATTACGTTCATATAAAAACTAATGAAGGAATTCGAATGTACGACCTTAAAGTGGAGAATGGCAGACTACACAAAGTATTATTTATAAAACGGTTTAAATATCTGTGTCCCTGCGGGTTCAAAGTAGTAATTTTAACTGGAATCTCTCAAGTTAATTCTTCCACTTCTCAATCCCTACGGGGACCCGCTACAGACTTACATTTCGTTTGACCGACTTCTTCCTTGTCTAGCTAAGAATTTACTTTTTATAAAAACCTTTTCTTTCATTTTAACTACGTTATACCTAAATGATAGTTTTACTTATTACTTCTAGATAGGTACCTTCATGAAAGCTTCGATATTATAGAATAATATATAAAGGTATGTGAATAAGTTACATCCAAAAGAACAAATTTGAATATAGTAATAAAGTTCATTAATACATAATAAATTGGATTGAATTGATTGAATTGTTATCTACGGGCACTGGCTACTGGTGCTAGTGCGGCTTCTGGCGACCAAAAGGTCGCCTGTGGATATGGACCCCTCTTTTTTGTAGAATAGAGAAGCAAACCAGCCTACCAAAAAAGACAGTCATCGCAGCCCATGGACACCCATTTTTAGTGGATGCATTGCCGGCCTTTGAGGGGGGGGGGTACACACTAGTAGGTGGAGTAGGTGGTGTCCTCCAACCCTTTCCAGATGTCTCTATATTTGCCAATCGTCTACCAGTCTTTTCCCACAAGTTTAAGTTATAAGCCTTCTTTCCTTTTGGCCCGCCCACTCTTCTTTTCCCGGGTGGTCCCTTCCATTGTGTTGTCTTTAATGTCTATCTTTTGTCTAGGTATGTTACATGACCTGCCCATTGCAATTTTAAAATCAAAGATGACTCAAATTTGACTTTATAAATGTTTTGAAAATTTTGTATACTTCTTTCGAATTATTAAAAATTATTTGGAATTTATGAATGTTTCGTTTATTATTATTTTTAACTAGACGCGTAGAAACATATGAAACTTTTCCCTAAATACACAGATAATTATTATTTCATTCATCCGAAACAATCTTATAATATCACTGTTAGAAACAAAGACCACAATAAAAGGACATGAAACACTCAAATTGAAAACCGCAGGTCACATTGCAAAGTTTCCAAGTTTCGAAGGTTTATTAAAGTTTTGATTTATGAACAGCCATTGTTTTTTCGACGCCCTTGCCACTCGAGACCTTTTACGTTAAGATTAATGTTTTTCATATAGATATTAATGCGTGGAATATTTTTAACAGGGATAAAAACTTTTTCAGATGTTTTTATTCATGTTTTAAAATGTTTTTCTCTATTTCCATTTTTGGAAGTTATGCTATGATTATAAGTATTTTTCCATTATCCAAGTTGCCGGCTAACTCCAGCTGTTGCGCAATGCGTTTAATTATACAGGAATGTCCTATTATTTTCTGTAATTTGTATACATTAACAGTTATAGTAAATTAAGAAACTTCAGTTTCAACGGTATGAGATTAACTATTTAAAACGTTTAAATTAATGTAATTTTTTACATTTTTGTACACGCAGAAAAGTGTGTGTTTAGCGATATAATCGTGACTTTGCCTCACATTAAGATTTGTTTACACTATAATCAGAAAAATTTGATAAGAATACATTTTACTAAGGTTTAAAAAGTTACAAAACCCAAAACATTGCTAAAATAGCAAGCGTATGTGATGAGATGCAATATGTAGTTACAAAAAAGTTGGATCCCTAACAGGGAAATTTATGAAGTTTTTAGCGAGGCTAAAGGATTTAAAGTGTAGTAGCGTGTGTCGTCGGAGCTACTTTCTCACGGTGCCGCGTGAAACATCACTGCCATCTTAAGGACCTGGCTGGTCCAAGTCAGAGGTGTGACGTACATGTAATTTGGCGTGAAAAGGCTTACTATAAATTTAACGATTATCCAAATGATTAAAGGACCTGGGACTAATGCTAGACAGGCTACTACTAATTCATTTGCTTTATAATAAGCATTGTTTGCTATAGTAATTTTGTACGATGATCTGTAATTTAAAAAGAGTACCGAGAGTATTTTACGCCGCCTTTTTCTCTTGGCCTATACCCTCTGTCTTCTTTGCCGATGAGTAGGGATGTCTACCGATTAAAATTTAGTGAGGTGGAATAAGTCATACTGGTATCTTTTATTCCATAATAATATCTCACTTAAAGTTATTGTCTGATCGTCACTTATATGTTCAGTTTACATTAAGGTAAGTCTGAAAAAAATAAACCAAGAAAGAGTCATATTTATTTTATACGTCAATATATTTTTGAGAGTTTGTTCCATTTAAGGTAACTTATCGTTAACTGATAGACAACCGTTTGATATAATTAAGAAGGTTGGTAAGTTTAAGCAGGCAACCATGGCGTATGAAAGCTAGTCACGTGGGCCATACGACATGCGGGCCCGCATGTAAAACTTTCTATTTTTCCCGTCTTATAGCTCTTATATCAGCTGCCGCCTAGGGCCGTTGTCATTTGTCTGCTCTGTAGGCAAACTTTGCCCAATGTTTGAAAGCACTACATTATATCCCTGCCTCTTCATCGTCGCTATAGTGTTGCGATCATATCGATAGACTAAATTCATTTAATCATTGTATTGTAATAATATAATTATTTATTTTATAACTGAAATTGAAGTTATTAAAACGTAACTTACACGTATCATGTGAATTTATTTTATACTTTAATAAGTCATAGCAATTCTTCAATTTTGACGTTATTTAAGACAACCTGCGTCTTGAGTTTGTTATAGAAGTTTAGTCGCTAAGTATATTTGTATAGTATAAGCAATAAAAAACAACGAAAGTCATTTAGTATTCATGTTTATTATATGTATATTACGTGTGGAAATTTCCAATGCTAGAAATGAATTATTTTATTGCAAAAAATCGAAATTGAAAAATCGTTGTGAATATATCGACGTTACCCTACCCCTAGAGCCGAGTAAGACGTTTCCTTACAGCGGATTTCTTTTTAATACCCTACATTTAAACTGTGTATCCTGGCACATGCATGATAACTTATACATAAAGGTTTTGAGACAGCATTTGTAACTAAACAAGCTATTGAGCACGGTTTGGTTCGCGCTGAAGTTCTTTGTTTTATGATGGCTTAAAAATTAAGCACATCCCCAACACAGAGAGTACCACAAGCTATTGCTTATCCTCGCATTCAGCTTGTTCTGCATCACAATGTTTGCCTCATTTCCACGATCAAGATGATTAGTGGCTTGACTAGCCAGCGGTCTCCTGTTAGTGGCTGCAAGCTCATTATCTGAATATTAATTAGAAGGTGATATCTTCTCCTACATATATTTTTCTCTAATTAATCTCTTACATATATATCTCTAATTTTACATATTAAGGGACTTTTTGATAATCTGTGGTAATAGTACTTTTACTCGGAGCAATGGCGTTAATGTCAGATGCCATTGTCAATATAATAAAACATCAAAGTCACATAATTTGATTTGTCAATCTAGATCTATTAATTCGCGACTATTTAATGGTTGATAATGTTAATGAATGAAATGAAAAAATGATTGAACATATTTTTTAGATTGAATAACAAAAATAAACGGTACATTCCCTATCTAATTACTATAAGGGATTTTGCCTTCATACATGTCATCTAATTTCTCGGGTCTCTTTCATTGCATATCCACATCCTTTATTAATTCCCAATATCGGGGGAGCGCTTAATTTCTGTAAGACCACCCCTGGGTATTACTTTCTTGATTCTGTCTTATTTAATCAATCGCATGTCAGACATTATCTATTGTTCGATATTTATTATGATATGAGCACTGGTTAGGTCGTTCACCTTATGTATTCTATATAACATGATTCCTAGTTAGCTTTCATTTCCTTCCATCTTAAACATTCTCGATGATTTTCTTTTGCTGTTGCCATATATTAAATTTCATTGACGTTAGCTAATCACTTTTGTGGTCTGGCAACATTTTTTCCCCTCCGGTTTACTCTGTAGCTTTGACTATCTAGAAGTCAGTATATGTATTGCAATACTTGTCTATTACGCTGTGTACATAGCCTATATACAATTTTAAAATATATGAAATTTATTAGGTTGGGGAAAAAGTATTTTCGCATTATACAAGTAGTATGTATGAACTTGTAATAAAATCTCTTTGGCTATACTATTTGTATGTGGCTGATTTTGGTATCATTAAAAGTTTAAATTTTAATTCCAAATTCAAATTAGTAAAATGTGTGCTTTTGTGCTCTTTCAGAAGGTTAGTCCTAACCTTAACTTTACCACGAATACATTAATATAATCTCAATGTCATCTTTCTAATAATATAATAAGCTATATTCACGATTATATTATGATAGATTTACCTAATATTACGAACAATACTAATTCGTTCAAGAGCACACAAGTTCCTTTACATTTATAACTATTTCGAACATATTACTTTGTGTACAAACTGGATCGATAACAAAAATCATTAAAATTGTAACATTATAATAAAGGGTACTATAATAGATCTCGTATGAGGGGTCCTTTTGTCCTGGGTAATTTAGAGAACGTTAGAATCGGGGGAACCTCCATCAATAGTTGCGTTGCATTGTGAAGAACAAATTATTAGTATTTGGGATGATTTTCAAAGGGTAATGTTGCAAGTTGTGATTCTGTTAATGATAATGGGTTTAGTAATAACATTTAATGGTGGACAGTTGTTATAGAACGAGAGAACACGTCTGTCACGTCTAAGACATGCTGACTTTCTTCGTGATATATTTTACTATGTATTAACTGAGGATTATGTTACATATCCATTTATAAGGCACTACAGCCTAATCGTGTCATTAGACGGCCACTAGACTAATATTGGTCTTAATATTAAAGAACGAATCGTGTCATTAGACGGCCACTAGACTAATATTGGTCTTAATATTAAAGAACGAATCGTGTCATTAGACGGCCACTAGACTAATATTGGTCTTAATATTAAAGAACGAATCGTGTCATTAGACGGCCACTAGACTAATGTTGGTCTTAATATTAAAGAACGTCTTCCTACTTTAAGTAATGTCTTTTAAGACCGCGTTCTTAAATAGACGTCTACTAATCTAAAATAATTTTGTAATTAGCTTCTAAAAAGTTTGTAATAGAGTGCAAAATGCAAGAATTACCTAAGTAAATAGGGAAATCGTAATTATAATTATTTCTTGCTACTTTATTTATTTATAAAAGTTTACCATACATAGTACTTAACTGGTATTTAGCCGTTTCAAGCTCTTTTATATAAAATATATGACAATGTATGGCAATCATAAATGTTACAAAAAAATTAAAACATTCAGTTAAAATATATACAAGATATAATAAAAATAAAAGAAAAACATGGAATTAGGTTCGAAATAGGTACTTAACAATACATTCTTTAAAACTGATCAGCTCACTACCGAATGTATCCAGCTCCGGATAAGATTTAACAGATTAAAATGGCGAAGAATTCGAAAGAGAGTTGCCAGAACTCCAAGGTTGAGCAATATCTCAGTCAATCTGCCTGTTTTTAGTTGTTTTTTTCTTCTTGTAAACAGTCCTACAAGAGAAACGTGTTTATTTAACCCTCAGAAACCCTCAACTTAAAAAACATAGCCTTTCGCTGAATTCAAAAGCGTTTTCGTATATTGAATCAGGATTGCCAGACGCGCCTAACTAAATAAAGTATCGTTTAAACCGATGCCTTGGTCGTCGTTTGGTTAAGCCGAGCTACATAAAGGCGGGATGATGGATAGGCGCGCGTGTCATCACCGTTACAAATAGGGGCGGCATTCAGCTCGTTATTGTGTTAAAATCAATTTGGCTCATCCCTGACGCGTGCTAGTGACGTGCGGCTATCGATAGCCTAGATTGACTTGTATTGAAATAGATTATTCGTCTTTTCAGTAAAATATTCTTCGGCTCCTTTGTAAAATTTGTTCTTTATTCCTGCTTAACGGTATTTTTTGTACTTGTTTCAGGTATTTTAAAACAAGGGTCTAATTGAAATATTTTTCAAAAGTAAAAACCGCGTGTATTAAAAATTTCAGAAAAAAACAAATTAGTGGCGCTACAACCTTTTTAGATCTGGGCCACAGTATTCCGTATCTACTTCATGATCATTTGTCAGTCTAACAGGGAAGTAGGTGACTAGCCTCCTGGGCCTAACATACGCCGATTATTTGGATCTAAGGCAAACTGGTTTCCTCACAATGTTTTATTTCATCGTTCAAGCGAATGTTTAAAAAAGTTCATTGGTGCACATAGCACATAGCCGAGGATCGGATTCGCGCGCTGAAGCCACTAGTCCAATACTGCTCATTACTCTGCGCTCTCCATTACACTACTGGAATACTTAATATAAATAAAATAGATTTCGTCTAATCAAATTTCTCTTTATTTTAATTACACGTAAAAAAACAAGTGTATTAATTGATAAAAATAAGTTACTATGTCAATCGACTAATGACATACATCCCTCAAATAAAATGACACCTACAAACTTTCAAAGGTCCCCTATGTAGTAGCCAAGCTGAATTGGGTACATGACAAAAGTCACCCAACCCCAAATTCTACTAATTCGCAAGCCCGATTTCGCTTTTTGTGTTTTTTTTTTATAATAAAGGGCGTCCGGTTTCTATTTAATAGGCCAATTTCGGGTTTGTATGAGTTTGGTAATTCTGTATGATCATTTGACTCCCGAAGTCTGAATAACGTGTAAATTGTGAATGTATAATATATTGGTTATGTAACAAAATTACATAGGAGATAAATGTAATAATTATGTGTTTAATATTCTATAATTAATATTGTTTGTATTTTTCTTATAAGTTTATGGCTGAATGACAAAAAAATTAACCATAAAATTTGTTGCTACGCAAAATTCGAATATGGCTAGACCAATTCCAGTTATTTTTTATTCCTTGAACGCTGAGGAAGGTTTTTATGGAGAGGAAAATATTTACTAGGTTTTATTTAGTACTTAGGGTTTATTACAGAAAAAAAGCAGTCTGGTATGTAGCAACTAAAATGGTAGGTTAAGTAAAAAAAACATATTATAGCGAAACGAAGTTCGCGGGTGCAGCTTATAAAAAATAGCAATTAAACGAGTACATAGCAAGATATTTGTCAGCTCTTTTTGATGATAAAACATCATATACCTATATTTA
This sequence comes from Pieris brassicae, assembly GCF_905147105.1. Lineage (NCBI taxonomy): Eukaryota > Metazoa > Arthropoda > Insecta > Lepidoptera > Pieridae > Pieris > Pieris brassicae. Next base: position 445,180 of record NC_059671.1, on the reverse strand, counting down.
ATACATGCCTTTACATACTCCTACTGATACTATGGCACACAATTAGGTAATGTGTTGATTTATATTAATTATTGTTTCGAATATACGGCTATTTTCAGAAAATCTATAGGATACAAAGAATGTTTTGACATCATTATCGCATTTCTTACTAATCGTTGGAGTATTGGATTGTTTGTGGAACGTAAATGAAGATATTTTAGGACAAAATCAACAAAGCACGTATAACTCCGCTAATTCTCTGTTATTTTAGTAGTGGTACCGTAAATTCCAGTGAAATTCCCGTGAAAGTGATTCAATAAAATTCGATAAATTACTTAATAGAAAACGTATATCTCTCTCTCTCTTTAACCAGCAGCTCATATCTGAGCGTCTTGGTCAGCAACTAAGCATAGAGCCAGCACTACTATAGAGCGGACTATCTGTTTCCACCGATTTCTGTCTAGTGACAGTTTCTCTCTTAAGACAGTGTACAGTTTTGAAGAGGATGAGTCTTTCACTTGATCGGTCTGGTTGGTGAACGGCCACGTGATCTTTTAACTTCTGCCAACCAACCACTAGGGATAGGGAACACTAGGGACCGTATCAGTCTTATTTTGGTTTTGATAACAATTCCTCTTCACTTCCAGATATCGCCCAAACGTGTCATGACATCTTTAGCCATGCCAAATCGCCTTTTTATTTTGGGGACAAAGCTGCCATCGTTAGAGATTTGGGATCCGAGATATATAAAGCGTTCTACGATACGGATGCTAGGAGTGTTGCAAGTGACACATAGAAGCTTTCTGGCTCAATCTACTAACATCATTTATGCTCTGTTCACTGCGAGGCATATGCTCCTACTTTCTAGCTCGAGCCTTTGGAACTGTTCTTCCATATCTTCCATGAATGTATCAGAAGAACAGTGTTGTCGGTATACCATAAGTTTTCTAATGAATTAAATTTAAATTTTAGCATTTCCTTATTGCAAGACTTATTCGTTGAACGAGGAAACCACCAGAGCTGGGGTCACCGGAGCTATCTACCAACTTAAATCTTTAATTAGCGCTTTTGGAAATAAACCCCAAGAGATCAAGAGTACTCCAAAGGGAATAAAATCATAGTTGGAGGCAAGACTCGTATATTTTAATTATTCATATGTTTTCCTGTAAGAACTTAAAAAGGTTTTCTACACAGGAAAATGCTAAAAGACATGTTAAAATTATAAAGCATTTTTCCTGCTTATGCGATGAACTTTTTGTAAAATGCACATTTTCGTGACGTCATAGCAGTATGCTTTCGTTTGTGCTTTCATTTGCAAGAGTTCACGCACCGCTGCGCCCTCACATCTCTTGGCCATAAAATCAGCGATATGTAACATAATATTTCGGAAAAATTAATTGTTTGGATTAATACCTGCAACTGAGTTTTATCATCGAACGTCAAGGCAGAATACAAAATCCATATCACCTCGACGTCCGTCGTTCCACAACTTAGCGTTTTCTAAGGCACCACCGCTATGTGGAGCCAGCTGCCCACTGAAGTATTTCCGAAGCAATTCGACCTTATTCGACAATTCGTAAAAAGACGGCAACGCACTAACGAGCCGTGTGAGCGTCCATAGGTAGCGGTATCACTTATCATTAGTTGAAAATACTGCCCGTTAGCCTTCTATTACATTAAAAAAAACTTATTATTAAACTACTACTATTTTAACTTTTATAAAACTTAAACTTAAACGAAATGTTTTCAAAACTGTGATTTATTAGTCAGTAGCTATATAAGTATGGACCAATAAACGACTTTGAAAATTTAATTTCTTTAATTAACTGTAACTTCTTAATTTCTCCGTTACTTTAGTCTCTTTCCTCTTTACTTTTATCTATGGTTCTTAATGGAACATAGGACATCACTTCGCGCATTGCCAAGGCCAGAGCAGCCTTTGCACAACTTCGACCTAAATGGCAGTCACGGATGTTGACGCGTCGAATCAAGGTTAAAATATTCGGATCCAACGTCAAATCTGTGCTGCTCTATGGGTGTGAAACGTGGAAGGTCACCAAACACATCTCGCACCGACTACAAGTCTTCGTTAACCGCTGTCTTCGCCGTATTCTGAACATCTACTGGCCTGAAAAGATCTCTAACGAGCAACTTTGGGAGCGCTGTCGAGAAACCCCGATCAGCCAGCAGATCAAGCGATGCAAATGGAATTGGATAGGCCATACACTCCGAAGGGATCTCAATCATATTCCCAAGCAGACGCTTGATTGGAATCCGCAAGGAAAGCGGAAGCGTGGCCGTCCCAAACAAACCTGGCGCCGAACAGTTGCGGACGAGGCAAAGAGAGCCGGAAAGACTTGGAGCGAGGTGAAACACGAGGCTCAAGACCGAACGCGATGGAGACTCACTGTGGACTCCCTCTGCCCCACCTAGGGGTTATAGGACATTAAGTCAAAAGTAAGTCATGGTTCATAATGAATTTATACTCTCTAAATTAGTGGCCCACACTTAGAAATAGCTTGAAAGCACTAGGAAACAACGTGTAAAGGATATATTCGCACATGTGACTACTGAATAGTCTCACACACTGAAAGTGTCTTGGTCCACCAATACGCCATATTTTTTAGTTCAAAAGTTAGTTAGTAAAGTGTAAAATTACAATAATTTCTAGGCTAGAGGATATTTCCGGTTTGGGAAGCATAAATAAATCTTAACAAAGTGCAGACATTTCTGTGCCGGCTTCAATATTTTTAAAGAACTTTAAAACGATATAATTATTAATTAAAAATTATTTTCGGCACTATAGGTCAGCAGATTGGGACGGGATGTGGTCTTTTTTTTGCGTGCCTTGAGGGCCTATATTTTTTTTCGTTGGATTCTCTAGATTCCTTCTTTGCTGACTCTGTCACCTAAGTGGTTCTGCAGGGAGTGGAACTCGTTATTAATAAGAATGAAAATGTATCATATTCAGTATAGGAGCGTACCAATTCTCATAAGGCAATGTACTGGCAAGCCCCGTGGCAAAGTGAGTGTCTATGGGTATCACTTACGCATGACAGTGATATTAATCAGTAGAGAGTCCTGTCCGATTCCTATTATTTCAATTATTTATTTTACTTCCATTTGTCGTAAACAAAACGTACGAGATACGGCGGTCTCTTGTAAGAAAATCAAAATATCGCACCTAGTCAGAATCTATTTAGGTGAAGCATGACCACTCGGCTCCTCAAGCACAAACGATCATAATTCAGTGTGACTGACACCGTGTATTCCCCTTGCTACTTCACTGTACAAGGAATACAAATTAAATAGTTTTCTTCATTCTTATGAATTTTATAATCGTAAAGGCAAAAAACTGCTAAGATTTATAATCCTCATTGAACTTTTCCAAAACAGCTCTTATATTAAGATGAAGGGATCGCAAACTATAGCAATCTATAGGTTGCGATATGAGGGGTATTTTAGTGTTTTTTAACAATTCAAAAACAATGAACACGAACTTAAAACTTTATTTAGTTTAATTTTATAACAACACAATTGAAATAGGTTCAATGGTACGCAAAAGTAATTATGGACTTGACAAGTCATTATATATTTCGCGTTATAGGTGGAAAATACCAACTTACATGAGGAAAGTAAATCGCGTTATAGAGGTACCGCGTTATAAAAGTACACTACTTTTTGTAATTCAAATAGTAATTTAAATCTCACTTAATGCTAATTTACGCTTTTGTTTCAAGTAGTGCTGTTCCATATATTTCTTTAAAAATAATCGCAGATTTTTTATATATTTAATAATGATAAACTGTTGTAGAACAATATGGAACATACCATTAACTGTGTGTCCCACAGTAACGAGTAGCGGCTCCTTTATTCAATAAACTCCTGCGCACGATGATTTATAGCTCGTTTTACTAATGGTTACGTGAGAATTTGTAACAGTATATTACATTTACCATTATTAATCCGTGCTGGGTCTTTTTAGTCTTATTATCTTTACTATATATATGACACAATATTACCAAACAGGTAAAACGATTATTCCTGTAAATATACCTATAAGTTTTTTTTTTTATCAAAACGTATTGAAAATGAAGTGAAGTGAAGCTATAGTTATACCCATTTTTGTTACATTGAATATTCCATAAATAATTGAGCTAACACTGAGACAGAATTGATTTGCTTAATCCATGAATAGCAACTTGCCAGAGGGTTATTCCGGTATTTTATAGAAATTTTCAATAAAAAAATATCATAATTATGTTTAGCGGTTTCACTAATAAGTTAAAATTATTGTATTACCCTTGACTGGATCGGTGATAGAGTGTCAATGACCAATACATATGCAATTATTTATTACAAATAATCAACTAATCATCATACTAACAAAGAAATTACACTCATATATTAACTTTAAAAGAATCAGTTTGCGTTTTAGAAATATAGATGTCTAAATCTGTTTTGTGTTCATTTGTTTTTTCTAATAAGATGTTCAGCCTTCTGTGTCTGCACACGTCAAGGTTCTAAGGCATGCCGACTTTCTCACCGTACAGCGATGCGCACATTGACAGAAAGTCTGTTGATGCACAGTTAGTTAGAACACTGCTTATATAAAATGTATAAAATAAGTACTATTTGAATTATTTCAAAAATATTTACGCTATAAAAGTTTGTGGTTTTAAAACCGCTCATATAACATTTCGATGTCGTATCGTAGAGCCATAATACGGCCGCAGCATTCAATCATGTAATGGGTTCTTTGGATCAAAATGCATCTATACCTAAAATGTATTTGAAATATTTTTTACCTCCTATAGTACGATTTTTGTATCGGTTTCAAAAGTGCAATTTGTTGATTGACTTTTAGAGGTATAATGTGTAAGTGGGATATTGAATAGTTAAAAGCATAACCACCCTTATGCCTCATACAAATCATTCCGTATTGGGGTGATTATGCTTTTAGTAATATTACACAAAACGGTTTTCATTCAACTGTATATTATTTCTTTAACTATTTGACAATAACGGGACCTATACGTTTCTCGATTTCTATTTTCGACACAACAATAATTGAGTTATTTATAATACTGTGTATGGAAACATACGCAAAAACATGCCTGTCACATGCGTCATATACTTTTTTTATCGGATACGGGGGTAAACAAGCCTACAGGTTCCCCAAATGAGGCATTCATGGCAGCCCATAGACACACATTTTAGCCGGTCTTTGAGGAAGGAGTATAATCTTTCTTTAAACAACTTCCAGGGAAGACCGCCACTGGATCGATCCCACAGTTCAAAAGGAAATGAAAGGTGAAGCGGAGCGTTAAAGAAGCCATCGAAGTGATGAAATTTTGAATGAATACGGCTGGTACGGTGTTGAAAGAAGCAGGAGGGATCAAGCCAAACAACTCGTCAGAACACTGAAAGACTACTAGTATATCAAGCTGCAATTTGATAAATAAGTTATTTACCAAATACATGCATTTCTCGAATTATTTCAAAATTTAATTCAGGTCAACAATACTTCCACAACATACATATATGTCGACAGTTGTAAGTCTTAAATCAAAATAAGTCTTATGATGTAAACCTCATCAATGTTTAGGATACAAACAAACATATCTTGTTTGCTCAGTTGCTGATATATTGGAAACGTTAGTCCTATCCATCAAACTGTTATTGCAAGCGGATTCGATATCATTCAATATTACCTACTGTAATTACCGAAATATAACTAGACTTAATTTCTTTGATGAATAAAAAGTCAATATTGATTTATATTACTTTACTAAATATAAATAACACGTTAAAACTATACATTATAAATAAATATACATAAACTCTGACCAAATTATAATATTAACCATGAGAAGAACGTAAGATATAATCAATAAAAGTATGTCCTCATTATTGAAAAAACTCGCAAGATATTCATTCTTTGTAGCTGTCTTTATTATGTTGAGATGAAAAAATTTAATCCAAATTTCTCCAGAATTCAAACCGAATCTGAATATTGCTATTCAAGTAGATTACGAAGAAAAAATGATGATAAGCAGATATTCTTTGGTAATCGGCGTATCCGATCCGCATTTGCGTTTATATACTACTTAATACAATATCTGATATTGTTATATTTTAATACGAAGCTTATAATAATCGAATGGTTTGCTAATAAATTTCAATTCATTTTTTTTATTAGCGGGCTCCGGGCAGGGCAAACAATATAGCAAAATGCACATATAAAATTATGGCTTTAAAGACTTTTTATGGATAAGGACTAAGGGAAGTAGGATAATAGGGTGCCCCAAAAATGGTGAATGGAAGAAATAAAAGTGGTTGCAGGAAGCGAATGAAGAAACAAGCCATGGACAGAGATAGTTGGAAAAAGCTGAAGAACGACTTCACCAGTGAAGGTGTTCTGATCGATGGCACTGAAGGTAGCTAAAACATAACATTAATTTTATTATTTTTTAAGAATATCTGTATAACAATAAAAAATATATAAATTGTATATAACAAATCTAGGATGTATATTCCATTTTTGGGATCGGAAATTAAACGGGCTTTAAATGTCCTCCAATCTCACAATTGTCTCTATAGCAAAATCAGCACTTGAAGAGCAATTGTAACTATTATATTTAATGCCTACAGTGGTTGTAAAATGTAACTAAAGTTTCAGTATTCCGAAATTTCACATTACCTAAATCTGAAATGGGGTCACTTCGTTAGTTCAAAAATTGCTTCTATAAAATTTTCTTGGCTCTTGACAACCTAATATTTCAACTGTCACATTATTCCGGTGCAATTAAAAAATTCACTTCATTCACCCGTCACTCTGAAAGAACTGCACTCCAAGCACATTGGAGTTTTCGTTTATAAATATGATTTCGAATCGTAATGAGCTATTTTAGTATACTAGTAGTATCAGAAGTATTTTGAGTGCATTTCAAATTAAACTACGCAGTTGTAATAAAGATAAGTATTTACGCTATAAGACATATAACTTACATACATGTATAGAATTAAACAATATGTAGTGCAAATCTGTGATTGCTACGCCAGCGCGTTATTGCACCTTAAATTGGATAAAAATTATAAGACTTTTTTTATTTATTTTGCATCAAAAAATACTCAACCTCATAAATTAATGTTATCAAAAAAATTTATACTGGTACATCAAGAAATAATAAATAATATTTGCCATTAAAAAAAAATATCGTCCACATTGCCATAAATACCCAGTCATTGCCAATATTCTCAGAATCCTAAAATAAAGAGTGAAGAAGACTTCTCTCATGTTTACAAAAATTGACTGTACGCACATTACCCAAAACTGAACTGAACTGTAATAGAGTTTAATTAATCCCGAGAAGCTGTCCCGGGGGATTTATTGCCATAATTTACGAGGAAAAAAGGAATACAAATGCTGTGTCGCACAGAATTATCCGAATAAAATTAAATTATGATGTGCTTCAAGTTAGTGAATATGACTCTTCTTACATATCAACTGTCGCTTTGATTAGATTCGTATTATGATGAGATTCTTATGTCAACCGTAAAGACTAGCTCCATCCGTCAAAATATTTAGAAAATAAAAACTGACACAGACAATAACGTAAACAAAAAGCTTATCTTATTCAGATTTATGTATTTCTTCACAAAATACATAAAATATATGTACTAAAATACATAATATATTACTGATATATTCATTAAGTGTAGTAGTAAATGGGATAAAGATTTTGAAATTTATGTTAAAGGATATTAGTTGTACTTAGTATTTACACTCTAAGAAGCACTTTTCAAGCCGAACTACAAAAACTATTTAAAATCCCTTTGTAAATAGTTAATTATAGTCAAGTCATTAAGTGAAGTAAGCTTTGGTTTTCTCTTAATTATTAATTTTTGAAAATGCTTAAATTAATCCCAGGAAATCCATATGTTTCAAAACTGGGCTTACATTTGCTGATTTATACAGTCATATTTAAAATAAATATAAGGACAGTTAATATTTATAACACTCGTAAGTAATAAGCGTTAAATGAATCACGCGCATGCGTTGTGCTTTGATTTATGTCTGAACAAATTTAACTCAAGTTCATTCGCAAGTTCACGTAATATAAATAAACGATGCAGTGCCTGATACATTTGTTCGAATTAATGGAAGTACAAAAAAACTTAAATAGAGCTACAATTCATTGGAATTACGTTGCTTAATGTAGCCGATATATTTGTTTGATTTTTTTTCTTCCTGTATCATCTGTTTATATCAGTAACAATTTTGGAATTAATCAGATACAAAGTCTTATTTGGATTATTTCTTCACAAGTTTATTTTATCTTAGATTCCACTTATAATATTTTGCCTAGTAGGTACATGACAGTATCAAAATTTTAAGATATAACTTACCGTCTTCTGGATATTACCGAACAGTCAGCACTTTCCATTTTAAAATAATGACTTTTTAAACCCAACTTAACTTATGTTCTTCGCGGTAGCCCTGTATGGAATCATTCTGCGTTCTATTACGTGATTTTTATAATATTTTAAAAACTTTTTTGGAATCTAGTTTAATCCATCGTTTTGAATCTTCTTGGAATCATTCCTTCGATTTTGCTCCCTTTGGAGTTCGAGTACACAGGCGCTAATTAAAGACTTAAGTTGGCGCCTGAGAGATAGTAGCTGATTCTTCGCTCAACGAATAAGTATTGCAATACCGCGAGCAAATGCTGCCATCGTTAAAAGCTGCCACAGAGGTCAAATTTTTTAAAAATGTTTAAATTTTTTATTTATTGATTTTGAAATATTTTTATTATTACTGTGTAGGTTAAGAATATTGTAAATACGTGTGTCAAGTATAAAAAGTCATTACAAAGTTTTATAAATCAGTGTATGTATTTCTTGTGGACTAAACTTTTATTATTTAAATTGTCGTGTCAATTTTAAACGTTTTATTTAACTTTTTAATCTAGTCGATAAAAGGTGGTTGTAAATATTAAACTTTTAAAATAATAATTTCTTCAGTGTTTCATTAATAAACTTTATATATTCCATACGTAGGTATAAACCTTAGATTAGAAATATATTGCACAAACAATTTATATGTATTAAATAGAAAAACTAATATTAAATAGTGCAACTGCCGGCCTTACCATTTCTGAGAGATCCTTCCAAGCAACACAAATTAGGCATTTCCGCGTAAACCAACCACTAATACTGGAATGACATCCGTCATATATAACTAATTACAGTACAGGAATTTAGTCGGACGCCATCTGTCGGATTTTCTTTAATCTACACGTCATTTGCACGAGCAATTACTAAGCCCGCCGCGGTTGCTGACGATTCCAAATGCATATGACAACCCGTTTCCTATTATCTATTTTAGTATGAAATACAAATAAGCGAAACTAAAATAGTTACCAACATACTTTTATAGAATCAATTATAGTTAAGTGGCTTAAGTGGTAAAAAGATTTTTATGAACTTATTTAGATTGAAAATAAAGATTTTAAATTATAAATACTATATATAATGGTATTTGTTTTGAATTGAAACAACTTTGAAGAAATAAACTTAAAAGTTGATACAATTAATACAACACAAGTATGTTAAGTGACTATGCATTACCACAAAAGCACTGAACAACACAGTATTCTTTTGGTAATGCATAGTCTTATGCGTTGTATTGTGTGTGTTATACAAGACCATTCTTTATAATCCTAAATATTATATTAAATTTAAAATTCACGCAATGAAAATAGTCATGACTTTTTGGTGCGTACTGTAATAAAAGTCACCTATAAAAGTTTTGTAGCGCCTATCGTAGCAATACGTAGCGCCCTACGTAGCAGTCAATATCGAAGAATATTTTGATTAATCCTTTAGTTATATCCATTGGCTAAATAATAACTTACCAAACAAGAAATACAAATCATTCACGTATCACATGATCACAGCACACGCGAAACAGTTGAAAGGCTTCGAGACGAGCGCCGCCCGCCCAAACGTTCGACAGACTGAAGTTGCTTTCGCTACGCTTATGTAGGCTTTATTGGGTTTATAACTTAGATCTATATACTTTCAACGTTGCCTATTATTGCTTTTTATATATTTTTAGGATGGCACGCACTCAAAAAGTCCTTTTATCTTATATGGTTAGCTTTTGGTCATCATCAGTTGCTGTTATCAAGTTTTGAAAGGTTTAAACTCACTCAATAACATTTTTTTATATCAGTTATCATAGGTAAGTAGTGATCAGCTTTCTGTTTTTATTCATCACGTAATAATAGTTGCTACTCTATTTTAAATATTTACTAACAGTGAGACTTTACAACAAAAAATTATGTGGTGACAATATGCACACAGCTATATTTTTAGTGTAAAAGTAGGTGATATTCTAATTATTATTCTAACATAGCAACAAAACCTAGGGTTTATGCAAATGTCAAAGGAGCCGGACTGGTTATCTGGGTGATGTATTAAGGACGGAGCACGCGACTAAAGAGCCGGCTAAGAATGTCTCGACAAATCTTTTTTGATTAGGTAAAATAACATAAAATGAGTTACGTATAAATAATACTCGCTATTAGATATATCTTTCTAGAATCAGGCATAATAATCATGCTTTGTAATGAAAAAAAAAACAGATTTGTGTGACTGGTAAAAATTCAGATTTTTGTATATGTTTGATGATCATTAATCAATCTAATAGGCAAGAAGGTGATCAGCCTCTTGTGCCTAACACACGCCTAAGTCAAACCGGTTTCCAAACGATATTTGCTTTCACCGTTCGAGCAAATGCTAAATGGGCACAAAAACAGTCCATGAATGCACTACCGGGGATGAAACATACGACTACAGGTATGAGAGTCGCTGATTCCACTAGGCCAACACTGCTGTCAATGTACGAATCTTTTAATTGACATTGAATGTGAATCAACAATCATCGTAAATTATCTATTATTTACGGAACCCTAAAAGTTAAAGTTGAATGAATTAAGTTGTCGTGAGGTGCTTTACTGTACTTAACCAAGCTTGCGATAGGAAGATAGGTAACTTATCACCCTTAACAGCTTTTCAAATTCTAATTTATTTATTAGTTACGGGTAAGTAATCGTTAAACTGAATAGACTTTAATTTATTATTCATTGTTCCTGTGTCAATTAACGTTACTATGGTCCAAAAGGACAGGAGGATAGGAGGTTCGATTCCTGACGAACCTAAAATTGTTAGACTTGCCGACTCCACACGATTGGCTACCTCTTAAACTTCTTATCCATAAACACTTCTTAGCCATATCCTATCCTGCTCAATCGTGACTTTTGTAATAATGTATCTTATTATTATTTTGTATTGTATTTAGAATTGTGATTCATATATCTAATATTAGATTATATTTTTTTATTAGTAGTCATAACAAATCAAATATACATTATTTACCACTTTCATAAACTACATAGTAATAATAAAATAAATATTGGATTAGATTTAGTTTTTATTTTAGTGTTTGGTTTTTATTATATTGTTTTAGTGTTACTTGTAATTTCATTTTTGATAACTTGATTTTGCACTTTTCACACTTTACTTTTAGTATTTACTCTTTAATGTTATATTTTTCCTTACCTTGAAGAGATTTTTCTTGCCTTGAAGAGATCGCTTGTTAGCAATAAGGTCGCTCGTTGAATTGGTAATAATTTATGTTATTTGTAACGTAAATTAAATATATGGAAAACGAAGATCCCTTAATAGATATCCTGCACTAATAAAATTTATTTATTTTTAAAAAATAAATTCACAAATGTTTTTATTTGGCCGTGCAAACTACTTGCAATAACATAACTGTGATTGTAAACTGTAGTTTTACAAATTAAATATTAAATTTCCATTTGTGGAAAATCGCTGCTTAAACTCAACTAGAACCTTAATTTCAAACTGCGTAGCAGAAATTTCCACTTAAATTAAAAATAAATTATAACGAATCACAAACACATTTCACATGACAAACGTTTTAAAATTGCGACAAAACTTTCGGTAGTCAGACTTTAACCAACTGTTGCGTTCGCGTTTACCGCATCCAAAAAATTATTAAATTCGCACCAAAACATAACTGCAGTTTTTGCCACATCCAAACCATATGTTGCATTGTTTATGGGGGCTCCACTGTTTTGTGCCTTTTGTGGTGAACTTGCAGGTTTGATTGCAACATAAATGTTTTTGTTTTTGATACTACGCTGTATAGATTTTCATATATTTGAAATTTAATGTATGCCACTACTCCTTTCGATACACTCAATTTCTATTTTAAACTAACGGACCTGACAGACGTCCTGTCTTAACTATGAATATTGATTACCAATATAATAACTCCGATCATAGCATTTGTTTTAAACGATATTAATTTTTCTCACATCCTCTTTGACGATATTTGCTGCATGCATTCTGGCAATGTTATGTCAAACGCCATAAGGTTACATCAAAAAAGTTTAAATAGTAAATGCGCTAAAAAAAGTTTGATATCGTAACAAAAGTCATGATAACCTTATATGGTGGTTAAGTATTCTTAAATTTTCTAATTTTCCGCGCGAATATTTTCTTATTTTTTCTTTCATAAGAACCTTTTCCTGACAATAACAAACACAACGAAAAAAGAATTAGCGAAATTGGTCCAGCCGTTCACGCGTGATGCCGTGACCAAGGGAAAATATAGATGCATTTTATACATATAGGATACATGAACTTACAGACAACAAAATCAATTTCTAACTTGGAACTTGAATTTAAGTAGTCAACGTGATTCCCAAAGCTCGTGCATTGTAATCCCAGCAGAGTGAGTTTCCTTGTGTTAGTTCGAAAATTTTAATAAAAAATTACTTTCTTTTGCTTTGATAAATTTGCATGGAAAAAATATTCATCATTATTGTTTAACTAAAACTGCGTAGTTATAAACATCATAGCGTTCATTAGAATCTTACACGGTACGACATTGTTAACGGAGGCAGCCTTTGTCTCGACGCATTGTCGGAGAGGTGTCTACGTCCTATTATGACTTTTTATCCGGTTGCTATGGTGATGTTGTTCGATTGATACTGGCAGTACTATTGTGAAATGGTTGATGCCGAAGGACTAATCTAACCTTGAATAATATTTGTATTATTTTATTTACAACGGTTAAGTAAGTGAATATATATTTATAGGTTTAGATAGAAAATATATATAAACGTAGATCTTCAAATTTTGTTTGTATATATTTGATAATAATAAACCAACAATTTACATTACTTATTATTTTTAAACATTCTGATAGAGACGAGAAAAGTCCTTTCAGTAATCGTCTGATAAAAGTTTCATTCGCTAATTAACTTCGCCTAATGAAGATAATGCGATGAACATTAAAAATATCAATTTTAATCTATACGAAAAATAAAAATAAATGTTTTTGATAAGTTTAAAAGGACGCTATTAAAAATGTGAACACCGGCACCTTCAGACAAACTATTCTCATGAATCATCACCGATCTGGTTGCTTTAATATTTAACATTTACATGCCAATCATGTTCTTTAATGTAAAAAAGGACTTAAAGAAGTATCTAGAAATTTAAGATCATAAAATAATACGTTTCGAACAGCAAAAGTTTCGTATTGACGTTTTTACATATCTGTGATTAACAGGAGATGCTGTTGACGAATCACAAATAAACTGGGCGATCGTCTCATCTAATTACTGTGCGTTTATTTTTACTAATTATTACAAATGTGCATTTTAACCAAATCTTCTACCACATTTACCATGGAGAGTGTCCTGCAGGTGAATTTAATCATCGGAGGTCAAGGCAGAATACAAAATACTAATTGGCTTCTACGCTTGTCGTTCCACAACTTAGCTTTTCTTAAGGCAGTTTTTTCCGCGCACAACCAGTATGTGGAACTAGTTGCCTACTGAAACGAACCCATTTGACTTAGGACGGTGTTCGGCAGCCTTCTACCCGTTTGCCTTCTGTGACATATAAACAAAAATAACATAGAAATCAAATTTAATTAAATATGGAGTAATAAGCTAACATTTTATATTAATAGTATACAATCAATGATACGGCGATAATCTTCGAATAAATCGATTGTTAGGCAATTTCGTGTGCGCCATTTATATCCGTCCGGTTCTAACGGATATTCTCGAATTAGGTAATATGGTAGGCGATCAATAAAGACGTTATATTGTGGCTAAGAGAGAGGCGAAAGGAATATTATGTGTGCTTGCACCATCACACAACACAGCCAAATTAGGGATTTCTTAGTTAAATTTATTCAATAATTTTTATTTTTCGTTCCCCTTTGTAAGTTTTTGAACCTTTTTGTAGGTAAATATTATGTTTTCCATCTCTGGCTATATTTTTAGCCTAATTGTTTGTTTTTTATGTTTAATTTTTGTTAGCTGTAGCATAACGAATTAAATAAATAACTAAGTGAAAAAGAAAATTGAATATTACGAATTTAACAAAGTTGTATGAAATAAGTTAGTTTAATGCTTTTTCTCTTTCAGAGGCGCTTCCATCTTTAACCACAATCTTAAAAACTTTATACATTCATTAACAATCTTAAGCCACATCTTCTCATACTGAAACCGGAAGTATCCTTGCTGTGCCAGTAGCAGTAACAGAAGTTTAATTATAATTGAAAGTAGAATTTATTATGTCAAGTAACTAAAATCATTATTATGTCAAATGAAAGAGACTATGGCAAAGGAATACTAGTATGGCAGTCTTTTCTCTTTTTACTAAACATACTACAGTACAATAATCACAAATATAGCGGCATAAAATAATAAAAAGATAGCATAAGATTTACTCATATTGTTGGTATTTGATTAAATAAGATATTTTTACCGTATATGTATCTTTTTTATATAACATATACTCTACAATTATACAAGTAGGTAGATAGATTTAAGTAGAATTGTTTAACGTTTTGTAAAAGTTTCTTCTGGCCGCACTTTGCTCCATGTACCAAGATAACAGAACCGACACACGACAAGCGCGGATAAGATAGTGCTAATGATAACAATCTCCGACTAACACCCTATCAGGTGATATCTTCTTAATGACGTCATTATCTTAACGGCCGAATAATTTTTATACTGATAGATCTTTATTAACTGAAGTTTTTTTTAATTATAAGGAAATTTGTACTTAAATTTAATATGTTAAGCATCGGCTTGCTATGAGTGACACGATGTCATTTGATTAGAATTTTACCCAGGTCTGATTAATAAAAAACTTAGTCAAAGTAAGAGATTCTAACATCAAAGAGAATTAGACGTTTCTGGCATAACTTTCTAACGTACTTAGATATCAAATGATTCTATTATAATAAGTAGTATAATTAATTTAAAATTAAAAAAGTTTCTCCCTTTTAGCCTATAAGACATTTAGACACAAGTTTATGTTATTATATTTAATATTAGTACACGAGCTCCGACGGAGCGATAGCCTCCTCCAAATTTTACCATTTGTCTCTCATCTTCGCTACTATTTCCCAATCTATACCCGCTAGCCCTTTTATTTCCTCTCTTTTTTCTTCCCGTTGGGCCATTCTAAGCAACGGTCTTTTGTCTCATCTGTCATCACAAACGCGGGCAATGTGACCGGTCTATTTCCACTTACGACGTCTGTTATGTTTGTAAGGCTTTGTATTTCACGGCATTTTCTTTAAATTTATAACCAAAGGATAGAAATTTATAACCCTTTGGATTCTCTTATCATCTTTATTAGCGCCTTAATAAAAATCCACATTTGGCATCCACAAATCCATGAATTTTAGCCAAGTAAGTACCATATTTAATGACCAACATGTAGCCAAAAACTATTTTTTATTAAAACTGTTTATTGTCTTGCAATCAGATTTTATTAGTAACTCAACAAACGACTCTCAGTGTGACTGATATATTTCTTATTGTGGAATTATTCAAAATCCATGCATAAGCAGTGTGCCCTTTAACGAGTTAAAGCATTAACAAAACGCGCTCGACGTCATGTTCGATAATTTGACATGTGTTTGAATTTTGACAGTCACGTCCCGAATTAAAGGTGAAGGTTTTATTAATTCATAGGTAGTGCGGTGTAGTTATTTGTCTATTGACTTTGGGTTTAATGCATTTTAAATAGTGTGATCTGATAAATTTAAAATTACAATATTTTATTGGCCTACAAAATGAGAATCCCTGTCCTGACTGGGGGAGCGTTGGAAGATTGCAGCACACGTACTGTCCTGCCAATTGCAGGTTTTCAGCTGCAGCATATCCTCTTCCACTCTGTCGATCCAGCGGTACCTTAACTGGCACTTATTGGATCGCAGAGCCAGCGAAGTAAGTATATTATTTTCTTAATATCGTTCCCCTTATACACACATATATAATTGTAACGAATAACTTCCTTTGTGACTAAAGGTGACGCATTAGTCCTGTGTTTGAATCCCGGGACATAGAAATGGGTTTGTGTTGGTAGGACGCAGTGTGCTTACCTACTTACCATAAAAAAATATTAAAATCAATGCAGAAAAGTGTCTGTCCCAACCTAGAGAGACAACGGGACCTAAAACTTAAAAATCCAAGCAACTTCGTATTAGATGTATAAAAAATAGGCTTTCAACATAAAACTTTTGCCGACTTTGAAAATAATCTAAACTAAAAGTATGTCGTGAGAGCTGTAAACGCAAAAGTACAAAGAGCTTTATGGCTGGCTCTAGATCCACTTTGCTGCTCAGAAACTAAACTAAGAATCGAGTTAAATCCTCTTCAAACCTCTCTGTGTCAAGTGACATTAAAAGTTTCCGATATAATGTTTTATTTTACAATAGAAATACAGTGCCAATTCCTTCAGTAGAGAATTTTAATTTTGAAGGGATTTTTTTAAATGAGGAAACCGTTCATAAGCCAAATTTCTGGATATGGAGTTTGTTGACTAATATCCTAAGCGCTCAGTACAGGATCCTTCCTACTTAAATATTTTTAAAGGCAATTTGCCTTTATATCGTGGGAAAATAAGACCATAACTTTTGACAAAAAATATTATGTCATTATTTCTAGTATGACATTTGCATGGATATTTTTATGTAGTTGATTGTGCGATTGTTATAACTAACCTATCTGAATGTACTTCATTCTTTGTAAATAAACGATTTACTTATTATTTAACGAATATAGAATATGTATAAAGATAATTAACTAGATACGGTAGATAACGGATCAATAAGATGACAACTATAGCGTAGATACTAACTGGATGTTCCAGCTTAGCTACAAAATATTAATTCTTCATATGTTAACGACAGTTCTATGAAAGCGGTTTAGATCATCACAAAATAGAATAATTAGCTGCTATCTAACAACCCCGAGTAGGTATTAAGTAAAAATAAAATCATTACGGTAAAATAACTGAAAAAAATGTTTCCAGTGAAAAGCTCGCAAAGATGCAAAATAATTCAAGTAAGCAAGGTCAAGGGTGATCGCTCTATCTTTGTTAAGAGCGAGGCGCGCGGAAACAAATTGAGATCGCTTGATATGTTACTGAGGATAAATCTTTCCTGCGAGAGACTTGTTTAGCATTCCACAATCGATTTATATAAAAACCTATTTGTTAGATAAAGAATATATGTTTTGGTGTTAATAAAATCCACAAGAAACTCCTTAGATAAGCTTATTTATTGCAGCGATGTTGAATCGAGAAATTGTAGATTATTTTATATGTTACTGGCCCATGTTATACAATAGTGCTGATTTGGTAAAATATGTATTTTTTTATTTTACTTAACATTATAAATACGAAGCCTCTCAGCTGGATGAATAATATAAATGGTTGTATATTATTAAACGACATTTACTTATGACCATTAGTCATTTAGAATTTAATGAAATTCATGCTGAAGTTCATTGCCATGCAATTGCGCTATTTATTTCCTAGACACAAATCTACAATACTTATAGCATTTGTAACCTACATAGTAATAATAATAATAATGAAAAAGTTTTGTTCCTGTGTCAGTGTACCTTTAACGTTGGCAGCATTTTCTCGCTGTACTGCGAAACCTATTCGATGAGCGAGGAAAGCACCAGCTCTGTAGGCACCGGTACTATCTACCAGGCACCAACTTAAATCTTTAATTACTGCCTGTACACTTGAACCCCGCGGCCCAAGATTCACTCCAAAGGGCACAAAATCAAAGTTATAAAGGACATACATCATATTTGAGCAGTATATTAATAAAAAAACTAAACCATTCTTAAAATATATCTATGTGATATAATACTTTAATATAGATTTTTAAAGTATCGTCAGTCCAAAAAGAGAATAAAAAATGCCTTTACAAAAGTCGGCAAACCTTTAATATAACATCTGGAAATCATTGAGATAAATCTGTAAGGACAGAAGCTGAAAAGCGTTAATCCGAAAGAAATTAAACACCCTTCCTCTGGGTTTAATATTTAAAATACGAGCTAAGAATTGACGCAGCCAGGTGTACACGAGCTTTTTGCTGCCGTTGTATGCAAAATATGGCATTATTGTTTTTGTCATTTCGTACTTTTTCGTATTACAAAACAATTATCACAAGCAATATTTTTATTAGATAATTTCCCTTACCTTTATATTTATAATAAATAATAGGCCTTCGGAAAAGAATACCCTAGAATGACTAAGCTCTCCGCATACCTAACGTAAGAATGATAATGAGTTTTTGTAACCCGAATAGGTTGTAATCCGTAAAATTGAAAAGTATTGTTAAAAATTAAATAAAACTGGATTTTACATTACAGCCTTCCCAATAAATAAAACACAACACATTTTTTTTATTAGGGCCGTAATCCTGTCATCATTTTTAAGAGCGCGTATACCATACAACTGCGAGAAACTCTAAAAAGGAAAAAAATACCATCATTGTTGTCATTTCATTGTAGCTTCGATCCAATAGATCGTAACGTTATTTTATATAGACTATACTCTTCGCTAGCTTAGTATTGGTGAAAGTGTTTATAAAACTGGTTGAGCTTTTAAAAAAAAAATGTTTTGTCTCTTTTGCAAGATGACTACATTACTTTACAGCGATAACATATCCATATTCATGTAAGCAAACCCCAAATTGTTGAAGATAAAGTTATGAGTGCCGGCTGCGGTAAAAATGTCGTTGATATAAACTCGCCGATTTGAATTGCGAAATGTTGACTAACTTCTAAATTAGTTCATATGTGAATAAAAAGGGCACAAAAATCATATTATAGTGTTGGCTTCAACATGCGTCTCTCATCCCTGAGGTCGTAGTTTCGAATCCCGGCTGTACTGCTATCACTGTGCGAAATTATCATTGGCTCGAACGGAGAAGGAAGGTATCGTGAGGAAACCGGCTACCTCAGATTCCTTCATCTGTTTCATGATCATTTGTCAATCTAATAGGCAACAGTCTGTCACACACAGTCAATTTTTGGTCGGTTTCCTCACGATGTTTTCCTTCACCATTCGAGCGAATGTTAAATGCATACATATAATGAAAGCCGGGGTTCGAACCAATGGCCTCACATATGAGAGTCGTACACTGAAACCTCTAGACCAACACTGTTATAAACCGAAAATATAAATTAGCTTGCCAATAACATTGATTCTCATATCTCATAATATAGCAAATCAAAGTAATTAGTCTAGTACGAACAAAAACAATCTCGCTCAAAGTTCAAGTTAGTTTGAACATTGTTACTTGTTAGTACTGGATAATTAATTTTCTCATTATTCAACGAATCTACTTCTAATATTAGATCCTGCAATACGATTACTTATTTGATACTGTCCTACAGATCCAATAGAAGCCGAAGAAGTCCAAGAAAGGCTACTGAAAAATATAACAGGCATTAGTTGATTTTTAGGAATTCTACTATAAAAATTAATCTAATGGTAATCTAATCTAATATTGTTATAGTTGCCTTTGCTTACGAGCCGAGCAAGGCTTCAATCGTTATTTAATTTATTTCCATCTCTGCATAGTACATATAGTCTTTTAAACTGTGCAACGGTTTTTATATGTCTTATGAATAGACAGGGTGGTTCAAAAGGAACGTTTCAATGTAAATAGCCTCTATATTATAGTATAAAATATATGTTAGCTATCCAACACACAATACACTACAGATTTAACTTCGTCAAAGTAAATAATTTTGATAAGAACAATACCGTGTAGTAGAATTCTAGTGTCAAAACAGCCCCCAATTCACCCTTATCTTGCACAAAGTGCTGAGTCCTAGGTACCATACCTTAGTTCTGGAACGGTGCCCAGATATTAACACCGCCCTGGCAGCTGCCCCCGTGACAAATGAAGCCGACTGTTATGAGGGAACCTTTCATATGAGATATTAGGTGAGATTTATAATATTAAGGTTCTGGGAATGGTGATAAATATTATGGATCCCATTCATAACGTAAGTGTGTGTGTGTGGTTAATCATGGAATTCACAGCTCTGAGGCTGTACGTTTGAGCCCTGTCTCGGCGTTATAGACAAAAACATTTATGTGTGCAATTGACATTTGATATTACTTTTGGTTTAACTGATAATCAAAACTCCGCGTTAAGTTCTCCCGTATGTCAAAAACCTAGTGATGGATTTTGACAGAAGTCCTCCTGAATCTTACCATCTCACCAATCGCGTATTAAAATATAAATGCTCAAAAATTAAAGAAATATAGTTTCTTAACTAATTGAGGCTTCGGTACGCTTATAATATTTATAATTTATTTATAGCTTTTTACATTAATTAATTTCTACAACTATGTCAAGAAATGTTATCAATAGATAAATTAATTAATATAACGCTTCAATGAAGCTGTAGATTTCTGCAATTTATTTATGTAATAGTTAATAGCGTATATAAATAAATACTCGGGATGATAATCAATAAATCAAACACGTTAGATCTCTCTGAGATTATAAAGCTAAAAAATAAACGAATCGATAAAAGGATTTCCTTTTAATTTGACCCTAATAAGGTTGGCTTTATTAACGTAGTTCCCAAAATAGTGCTTAGTTTTCAGAAGTTAGGTTTTACGATATCACTAAAACCATTTTAGCCATCGTTAAATTTTATTGCGAACCTGAACTTTTTATCTCGGAAAAGGTTCCTTCAAACGTCACGTACCTCCATTGCCCGTGAATATTTTATTAAACTTTATCTGTGATAGTGTACAGTGAATACTTACGCAATCATTTATTTCATTAAGCCAAAATACATATTGCACAGCCATGACTGATGTTACACTATCAGCAATAATCTGCTTTTCTTTTATAAAATAAATTTATTGTGAATTATTGATGTATCGGCCTCTTAGACTGTTTTTGTAATTTTAAGTCCAAGACTATGAAACTTTTGTACTCACTTATCAGTCAAGTATAGCCATTTATGTACGTTTGAATGATAGAATAATTGAACATATCTGATTTCTCAAAGAAATAGCTATTTTAAAAGCGAAGGAAAAATCACCATACATCACGATAATGTAAGACAATATCCATAGATATTTGATAACTTATTTTTGCGTTTTTCGATTTCACACAATAAGAACCTTTGTAAACAAACATAACACAACGATTACGAAGCCGCAAGTAATCAAAGGGGCATAAAATTTGTAGGATAATCCACGGATAACTTGCTTTATGAGTCGCAGGCAGCTACATAGCGGCTAGATAAGATTGATTTAAAACTAATGTATTTGATCGAAGTAAAATAATTAGTATTGTTTCGTTAGATTACGTAAACAAAATATAGCAATTATAACGAAAAAATATAGGAAACTTTTTAAAAGGTACCCCACTTTCATTGTATCTGACACTATAGCTAGAGCCGATGTCTTCTACAGTAAGTCCTAGTCAAAGTAAACATCATTTATTCATAGTGATAACACAATGTACACTTATGAACGTCAAACAAAACATAATAAATGCTTCTAATTTTACATTTACTGCCAGTTCTCAAATCAAGGGCGTAGAATGGAAGAGAAGAACTGCCAAGAAACTCGCCACCATTCTTTTTAATCGCCAAGTTTTTAGTTTTATACAATGTTTGTAAGGAACTGCAAACGTTACACCACCAATCTATCAGCAGGAGGCATGGTGAAATAGGAATACATACATATAGGTTAGATAATTTTCTTACAAAATGACTACGATTTAAAGAAATATAATAAAAAGACAAAAGTCAATTTCAAGGTCGGCAACGCAATTGCAATCCGTTTGGGACGGGTGGCGATAAGCACTATTACTAACTGGCCAACTTTACAATTAAAAAGGAACAGTAAATTCTTAAAATTAAAAGCCACTTCCAGTACAATTGATCTCACTTAATCCAACATTATGTGAAATAAGATTATTGCTAGCAACTTTGTTCCTTCCTACTCTATTTGCGGCAATGTTTATAGCCCATTAGGAAGAAAACTAGCCGTTACAGTAATGAAAACGGAGTGGACGGCTCTCGTTACCATGGGATCATCTCACGCTTAATCTAGGATATTAAACTTATAAGCTTTTGTAAAATGTTATTACTTCTTATGTTTACTTAATCAGTATTCTAATGAAACATTTCTCTAACAAACACACACAGGATTTTAGAACATCTAAAGGCCTAATTTTGATCGTCTGTTAGTGGATACGAAGTGTGTCTGTTTTGTAAAAATACTTAAACAATTGTAATAATGTTGACATTCTAAGCGCTTTATCTAAAATAATCCCTTACATTAGGTCTAGTTAAAGAAATACTGCAGACTTACACCGGGATAAAGTAGGATTGAAGCACAGTATAGACTGCTTAACAGTGATAACATTTGAACATTGTGAGGGTAGATGTAAAACTTTAATATGCATACAGCTTGGTGCTACTACACTGTTAGTAATAAAAGACAAGTGCTTATCTCTGCTTCTAACTCATCTATACATTCAATACTACTCATGCCAGGAATGAAACTAAAAATGTGGCCTAAAGTTATTTAATGTTAAGTCGTAGGTTTATTGGGTATTTACGTGCAAACTAGTCAGCTGTAAATTTGGCTTCCAGTGGAGGATTTCTTAGAAAATACGGCCTCAAACTATTTAAAGAAAGAGAATACTCCTGTATCGTACCCTCGACAATGAGTGTCCATACGCGTTGATATCGCGTTGCTACTGAATCACAAAACCATAACCCTAAAATACAGGGTGAATCTAATTGAATCACTGACGTTATTAAACTGTAGTCTAAGTAAAACGTAAAACAGTTTGAGGCAACGGCCACAAAGTGTACGGATATTTATTTACAGGGTTATATAATTAGATAGTGCTGGCTTTTCGAGGCTTTGTTTCAGATACGAGCTCAATTTAAGGTTACTTGAGATAACTATATTCGGTTTAGGATAAATTCTTAAATAAATTGTACTATCGCTTTTTGCCTGCATCCTGCCTGCATGCTTTAGTAGGACGATACTACCGAGCTCTCCATACGTAAACACGTATTTTTTTTAATTTATATCATTTTGATCATAATGTTTACGTTGGATTTACTAAACAAGTACAATGTAGTAATGAAGGTATTTAGGCATGAATATAAATTACATTTTCTTTTCTTTCTTTCACGCTCGTTTTCTGTGAGACTTGTGGTAGTACTATGACGGAACTATGAAAAAGCTATTAAAGCCAAATCCATCGAAACAAGTACGTAGCAAAGTTTCATAAAATGAAAACTGAATATTATTTATCACGCACCACTATCATATCAAACATACTCCAGTTACGTCACAGGATAACGAGCTAATAAGATATTTGATTACAATTAAACTCTGACACGTGACAGACGAACTTCAATTACTGTTCGTATTCAATTATTTTGATTCACATGTATTAAATTATGGTTAACCCTATTATTACAAGTAATGTCTCTAGAGCTGTTACCAGCAAGTCTAGTATTATCCCTAATTCAGGGAATTATTGCACGTTTAGATAAATACAATTTAACTTCCATCCGCAGCTTTACCCGCATGGATTCCGTGTATTTTAGCAAGACTTTGTAACACTTTATATTATGTAAACATTCCCAGACGTTTTTTGTGTTGGATTTATCGATACCTTACAAATATCATTTTCTAATACACAATGTTATATGTTATTTATATATATATATATCTATATTTGGTGCATTCAATATCGAGAAGTGGGAAAACAGTACTAATATCTAACGAGCGTTTACTAACAAGGGTTTATACTTAATTTTCTACTATCTGATGAAGTTGAAAATGAATAGTAATAGTCTATACTACAATAAAAATACCTGTTATAAAAATAGCCATTCCATTAAGAGTCTACAAGCCCATATATTAGGTTATAAATAAATCCATATATATTCTGAAATCTTCAAAAGGTGAGGCGAGGTGAGTCGTTAATAAGATAATTCGAAGTAAAACAATTAATAAAATTAAATATTCCTATCGTGCTCTCAAAAATCCAGTTAAAACTGTCTATACTTTTTCGAGTGCAGCACAAACTCAGTAAAACCGACGGTGGATCAGTAAAAAGATATTGTTAAGTAAATTATTCAAGACTGCAGACGAAGTAATTAATTTAGCCGAGGTCAAGTTAGGACTGAATTGAATTATACTTGATTTTAAACCGCGGTTTCGCTCTAATCAGACTTTTATACCGCTTCTTATCAACGGGCGATTTTTCTTTTGTATCTAAGATTGTCTTGAAATATGTCTATTTGTTTTGTTTGCTTTGTTTTCTTAAGATTTATTTGGAGAATGCCTTCTAGTTATGTTAGAAGCTACGAAATAAATAAATCAGTGTTGCTTTTCCAGACCTTTTGAGGTCTGGGGCTCAGATGTGTATCTGTTTTATGATCTTTTGTTAATATAATAGACAAGTAGGTGATCAGCCTTCAGTGCCTGACGCATGACATCGACTTTTTGGGTCTAAGGCAAGCCGGTTTCCTTACGATGTTTTCCTTCACCGTTCGAGCGACTGTTAAAATACGCACATAGAAAGAAAATTCATCGCTCAGCCCGGGATCGAACCTACGACCTCAGGGATGAGATTCGCACGGTGAAGCTACTAGGCCAAAACTGCTCAATGTTAGAATTTACGGAGTCCTGTAAAAATGGAGAAAAAAGATTTCTTTAAATAAATAACGGCATTTGGGTAGAAATCTTTTGATCTTTGATTTTTAGTCATTACGCTGAATATAATTAAAATTTACGATTTTTTAAAAAATTATTTTAATATCTTGCAAATATGAAAGGAAATAGAATAGATATTTAATTAATTACAGGTAATCCTGAGCCACGTATGAAGAAGTGGATATAAATCGCGATTGAATTTGTTTGTTGTGCATAACTTGAAAAGATAATTTAGAATCCAGCTGTAACACGTAAAATGTAAATTATAAACTCGTAAGTTTGTCTGTGCATAGCGACAGATGGCACTGAATTAAAATATTTCCCTCGGAAACACGACTTGTTGTTACTTTATTAAATTTGGAAGTTCAGCGGTATTCAATGGCGCGATTAGTTAAATGGCGCGTACAGTTTCAATGTTTGCTCGTAAATTGTCATCTCACTGAATTGTGATCTAATGTTTTTCGGAATAATTACTTTTTAATGTTTAGTAACTCGGAGATTGAGAACACAATAATAAAAACAAAAATGTCTATCTGTGGTTAGCGGACGTCTACAATAATTTATTTTAGGTCTGGCAATAAAAGATCTGGCCAACGAATATCCTTATTGTGAAAGTTTAGTTAACTTCAATACTAGTTACTGTTTTATGAAGTCGTCAGAATTATATCGTCAAGCAAGTATTGAGTGAAGCGTTAGAAGATTAAATGTATTTTTCAGGGTATTTATTCGTGTCATTTAAATGTTTAAACCTAAACAAAGGAACATTACACTTCAATAGTGAACAACAGTGGCAAACTAAAGAAATTCAATGAGATTGAAAAGTACATGTCTGTGAGCCTTTACAATCTATTCTAAGGAGAGACATCTTGTACTTTAAACAATTTTACGCTTAAAAACTATTCAATCCATTCAACAATTCAAGTAAACACTGCTGGTGACCAATGTAAACTGAACTCCAAGCTGTGTTAGAATAACTAGCCTTCCGTTTAAACGAGAGGCCAGGCTACTTTGGATGAATATGTAAAACGAGCTAGCTACACTAATTAGATTAAAAAACAACACTTTTACTGAACTCGACATAAGAATCTTGACCTATATGAGGTCGGCAGTAATTAGAGATATCTGTAAAGTAGTGAATGTTATTCCTATACATGCAGTTTTTTTTATAAATTACTTCATCTATAAAAAAAAGATATCAAAAATTTAATACTTACACTTAATTCATTAGGCAAATTTAGCATTATTATGATCTGTGGTGTACGAATGTATGACCGAAGATCATATTCTTCGCGCCATCTAGTTGGGATTTAAGAAACTAAACTATTCAAAAGCTTCTTTTAATTTGGTCACAACTATATTATTGTTGACAAAATTTTCAATTACTATTTATTGCAACGATGTACACTATAAATTATTTAATATCACGTTTATTCCGCTAAAGAATCCGTTCTATTTTATAGTACTGACGTAAACAAATGTGAACATTAAGTCACTATTATACAGACAGCCTTTGTGCATGTTATCAGAAACAAAATAAATTTGGACGCAAAAAAATGCGAATTCAACACACAAAAGACCATATACGAAATGTGTAATATGTCTACATGTAACTGTACGTGAAACAGATTAAAACCTACAGATTTAAAGCTAGAAAAAATTATAATTGCGAGCGAACTATTTTCAGTACGTTTCGTTTTTTTCCGACTGCAGGTTTTGTCAATGCGTGCTTGTAGCCCGGAGGCCATTGAAGCCAGCTTTAGAAAAGAGTAGTGTCATTTTTATAGGGGTTTCGCTAGGTATGCTGTAAAAAATATTTACATTTTCAACATCCATTGCAACTGACATGCTTGTGTTTGTCTAAATTAATAAATTATTTATTTATTTTCACTGATGAGCTTTGTCATAATACCATCATGGCTGGATTTATAAGGAATGTTTTACAACAAAATGTCTAATGATGAGTTTGTTCAAGAATTGAGTGAACAAAAATTTGTATCATGTCCCATGACCTTATAATCATAATGCATACATTATGATAATATGTCATAGTAAAATATCTTTATCGCTTAAAAAAGCGAATAACTTCGAATTGTTCGAAATGTTATATGTATTTTATTGCGAGCAAACGATCAGGCTCTCCACTTTGGATATAGGCGTGTGTTGCTGGTTTTTAAGACACTTGTGGCGTTTTGCATTAACAGTATATTACCAACATTTCGACCATTAAACGATTTGATTACTTTTTTAGTACCCACAATGGTAAGAAACTTTGTAATGCTTAATTTGATACGTTGAACAAATATTTTTAACAGTATAAACGCAAACGCCAATATCTAAGTGAAGCCTTAGCTAAAATAAAAAGTAGATAAAACTGCATAATGAATTCATTATTCACCAGTTTCCTAATCAGCCGAGAAGACATTCCTCATTAACGCTCCGCTGCCACCATTTTCTTTTTAATCAATCGTAATGTCAAAGAGGCGGCTTTCAGCC
This sequence comes from Pieris brassicae, assembly GCF_905147105.1. NCBI lineage: Eukaryota > Metazoa > Arthropoda > Insecta > Lepidoptera > Pieridae > Pieris > Pieris brassicae. The sequence goes on along the minus strand of NC_059671.1, from coordinate 417,541 downwards.
GGCGGCGCAATTAAAAATTGCTTTGTGCGAGCGCGTGTGGCCCGCCTTTACGAGATTATCGCGCGAATCCTCCACCAGGAGGCGCTGCAATAATTAAATTTTAAATTTCATGCTATCGAACGTTTTACCACGATATGCGATATTGATTAGCTATTATAGTTCTATTGTATTACTTCCGCTGTCTTATTACTTTTACTTCTAAGTTGCAAGGTATAATTATCAATGTAATTAAATTTAAATCAATGTAAAACCCACATAACAACAATTATATAACTAAATATATATTTAATCATTTATTTCTTCACAAATTTAAACAAAAACAAATAACATAATACATAAAAATTTACAGGGATTTAAGGGAAGTACGTACAAAATTTTAGAACCTTAATCTAAAATAATAATAAAAATAATGATATGATAAACTAAAAAATAAAAAGCTAATCTCACGGATTCATTTGCGACGAAGTAAAAGAGTAAGAAAAACAATAATTACAAAAGTCACGTTTGAGCAGTATGGAATATGGTTAAGAACTGTTTCTAAATTTGTATTAATTTATTTGTAACACCAAATGTTTCTGGACCTTTTTTAGAAAACCCTTCACAATTTGTACATATGTTAAAGTGTACAAATAGACAATTTCAAGTAATGTAAATCCAACTCAATATAATTGTAGCATCAAAATAAAAATTTACTCAAAGCCAATCCAACAACTATTAATACTTGTTTTTCATTTATCTATTTACAATCGTACTGGCTAAAATAAAGTAACTATAGATTGCTTTTTAGATTTAAATTTTAATAAATATCAATTTTCAAATATATATCACGAATCTGTTTATTTTTTGTTATTTCAGAGATGCTGACGTATTATATTTATTAAGAATGAATAACATTTAAGAATTCATACAAAATTCTTTAATGAAAAAAATGTTTAAAATAACAATAGTTTTCTGAAACATACGTAATTGCCCCTTTGGCTTGGGATAAATAATCTTTAATACCAATTATTATTTTATAAAATTGCGTTTACAATCGAAATTCTAAATAGCTTAATAACAATCAATTACATAACTAATTGTGATTTTAAAATATATTGGGTTTATTTTGTTGTAATTTTTTGCGTATTCCCATATTTTATATTCAAAGCTGCATATGTTAAAGTATAATGAGTATAAAATGTTTACATAAATAATAAAAACGTAATTTTAGCAGTATATATATTCCATTATATTCAGCACTTCAAACAATTTTCTCTTTATTATTAATACCGAGTCGGTGATTAGTAACTTTTCGATTCTTGGAAAGTCCCAATGAGGAGCAATTATTCGACACATTGATTTATTGTTTCATTCTGAAACTTTTTGACGAATTGTCCTTACGAACTTCGCTATCGAACCCCCGACACTGATTACGTATAAAATATTGAGTCGCTTTAATAACTTTTGCTTTTGATAGCAACTTTTCGGTATCTAGGTGATATGGCACGACTTTTGTTTCTACTTTTGCAATTGTTTCGCTACATTGGAACGTTTAGGTAGGCGTGAATTATGTGAACTTATACTGCCTTGTAAAACGTAGGTAAAACATAGTGCCATTAAAAAAACACTATCTATCGAAGTCTACAAGTACTCATAACAAACATTTACATAACGCATACCAGTTCTTCTATTGTTAAAACTAAAAAATCTTACCCAATGAATTTAAATTTACGTTTGACTATTTCAGTTAAATGCACGGGCGTTACCTCGTCGAGATTTAGGCGTGGTTGCTTTGTCTAATACAATTTAAGGGTAAGCTTTGAATATATTCTCTTAAAGTTATAATATTATTCCAAAGCTAGTCTTAACATTTTAAGTGCAATATTAAGTATCTGTACGTTATTAATTTCATAAGTTCCATAACAGAGCGTTTCTCCAAGCACTTTTTGCCCCGCACCACCTTGTGGAACCAGCTGCCCACTGAAGTGTTTCCGAACAAATTCGACTTAGGGTCCTTCAAGAAAAGAGTGTACCAATTCTTCAAGGGCCGGCAACGCGCTTGCGAGCCTTCTAGCAATGTAAGCGTCCATTGGAAAATTATCGCAAGGAATATGGCCAAGTGGAAGAATTTGGCCTTCACTCCGTTGGAGGTCGAGTACTCGTAAAAGCATAAATGACATAGACTTAGTGTAATTATAGCGTACTTGAATAAAGGCTATTTTTATTTATTTATTCTATTTTATTTATTAGACATTATCAGAGAAAATAAACGAATAAATAAACAAATGAAACCCTGTTTTAATTATTTTTTACATTGTTATGTGAAATTATTTCATTGTTTTTGATTGCCAACAATAATAACAACATAACATACGTAAACAAATAATTATAGAGGTTTGTGTAAACGCTATTGTGCATTATGCGCCTTAAAAGAGCACAGATCTATCCATAGACCGGAACAATGCAACAACATTATCTATGCAAGACATCGGGGGTCAGCCAGCCATGAGCAAACAAAAAACTTTTAATATTCCCTACAACACAATGCCGTCGCGACACTAAGCTACAATCACAATAATGCTGATGCTAAAATTGCTTGGAATATCATTTTAATGTAATAACAACTGGGTGTAAAATAAACTTGTAAAATTACGATTATATAGTGTTAGATGGTGATTTAATAATGAAAAAAACTAAAAAGAAGTTTAAATAAAAGACTAAGACCAGAGTTCCAAAGAGTATCCAAAGCACAAGGCCAGAGTTGAGAATTGAAGTTAAGCAAGCGTTTTGGAATTTTGGCGTGATCAAACAAATCATGCGTATGGCATAATCTTAATCCTAATAACGATATATTTTTCAGAGAGGCAAGCAGACTAAACTTTATATGTTTATTTAGCACGCGAATGAATATTAGAATAATTAAAACGCATCTCTTGGAAGATTGCATATTGATCTGATATATACAAAATAATACCTAAATAACAATGATACTAAAAGAATTCAAAATAAATATTCAATATAAAATTAAATTAATCTCACCGTTTCCATTGTATACACGACAACGAAAATATGATTTGAGAGTCAAAGTGAATACACAATGAAAGGCGAAATTGGACTTTGCCCCTTAAAGAATAGAATAAAACCACACAGCAGTTTCGCTTTAATATTTCTCCCGTGTAGTGTAAAATTATTTTATCTCTGCGAGACATTTTATTTGTTTCTGCAAACTATTGCAAGGACATAATAGTTTAATATAATTATCGTATATAAATATTTAAGTTTTAGAAATGATATTACGGTAGTTTTCATTAAATTTAGCAGTATCGAAGATTTAACCATAGTTCAGCAGGTAAATGTAGTCTTTATAAATGTTTATGTCGCAGAATCGAAGCGAGTCCAAGTCGTTATGCCTATCGTCGTTCGACATTTTTAAAAACAAGATCGGTCAGTGCGCCGATCAGAGAGTAACTCAACTAAACAATCGATACTACTGACAAATTGACTTTGACAATTTACGACCTGTAAACCTGTGTTTCTAATAAAACAAATTACGGCTCTCTTACTACATTATCTCCGACATATACATTATGATAGTGACACTAAATTATGTAGTATGGTATGGAGGAAACATTTCAAGGGGCTTAGTTATAAACAGCACACAAAATAACCTTCTCAGTAATTTTAAACTATTTAATATAAATTAATTTGTCTATTAGTAAAATCGATGGTGACTAAAAACCTCAGTATTCAGTATAATTTAAACGACTATACTAGAGCTGTGTAAAATGACGCCTAAATAAAAAGCTATAAGCAGGTTGTCGTTAAACAAATTGTCAGCGAAGCTCACTAATTACCCGGGCGCGCAGTTGAGGGGTTAAGCTGCGCCATTTTTCACCGGGCTTACTCGACGTTCACCTCTGACTCGCGATATTTGTTCACGATTTACGCCATTTTAAACGGTACTCACGTTAATTTGACGAGTATTAATTTACAGGCCAATGAAATGATAAAATAATGGCTCAAAATATAACTAGGAAATTAATTGCTGTCCATCTCAATGTTGTAATTTGCATGATACGAAACGAGTTCTAGAGAATTAGGCGTTTGAAGACCACTTCAAGTATTGACATTTCGTAATGAGACTATAATTTAAATGGTTTGAAGTCTCTGCTGGACAGGATCTGATGCTTGCGTAATTTATATTGGCACTCGTATATAATCAATAGTTTTAACATATGCTATCTTTATAAACTACATATTGAACGAAAATATAGGAACACAAAACGTCGAGGCAATACAATTATGTAGTAAATATAGATAATACAAGACCCTATTATTATTTAAATTAACTGAATTAAATTTTCGTAAAATTGGACATTGTTTGTAGTTTTTTGGACATTTACGTTACAATGGAATAACTAACAATGGGCCCTTGAGTAGGATAGAATGGTTAAACAAACAAATCTACGCTAGTGTTAGTAATTGTCAATTATTTATTGAAAATTTTATTTATACAAAATTGTTGTTATTGTTTTATTAAAAATTTAGTTTATAATAATATATAATATTTTCGCGTCTGCTTTACAGATATTATTTTTAAATATCTGTGGACTTCCGTAGCGACTAAATGCATGTTTCAGTTAGTGCCGAAGTCTATAAAAACCTCTATGCTAATCGGTGTTCTGGTAACTTCTTTATTTTCGTACGTATTGATGTATTTTAATCGACAAAGTTCCTGTCTAAATATAATCTACGCCCGTGTTCAAAATAGAAAAAATGAGCTCCCAAACAGTCGGGTTGTAATCTAAATTATTTCCGAAGTGACACAAGTAATAAATTGTAACATCCTCTTTGTTATGATCTATTTGTTAGTTTAGTCTATGACATCCTTTTGATGAAGTGTCCTTTGAGAACCATAAATAGTCGACATTATCTGTATTTTACAACAAAAGAAGTTAAAAACGATTTCAGTGTTTTTAATCTTTACAGCTTATTATATATAAAATTTGTTACGATTTTTTTACGATAAAATTTTTACGATATTGTGAGGAAATGGACATCTTATGTTAGGCTCAGAGTCGAGACTAAACGCTTAGAACGCCTTCCATATGTTAATTCAAACCCAAAGCACCTCGTAAATTTAGATTTTTGGTATCAATTAAGTATTTAATATAATTTTATGGGAATCTGTCGATTTCTGTACAATTTTTGGTAATTTAAAAATGGCATTTACATTTCTCAACTATAACAATAATAAGAATGTACCCCTTGGAGCTGTTTTGCCCCAGTTTTAACTTCAATTACCAACTAGCACTCGGCTAGTACCAAACAAACCAACAATTCTAAAACCCTCCAGCTGCATGTTTAAAGCTGTTTTTAATGCAAAATACGAGTATACCTGTTTTTCCAATTTAGTTTTTTTATTACTGAAAATTTTAACGTAATAAATCTTTTAGGGTGGATTGTTTTTGGCATAAAGGATATTCAACTTTACAGTCGTAAATAATCATATCATATCATGTGAATAGCCATCCGAAAGCTATCATTCTAGAATATACAACAATAAGCAAATTCTAAAAAATCTTCACATCACGTAACTTCAAGAAACAATTTGTTATCCAATCGTTCACCTGAAATTAGAGAAGTAAAATTCGAGATCAATTATTCTAGTTCACCATTTTTTTTAATGTGCATCGCAGCCAAGAATATGCCAGAGCAACATTGTCACAATCGATCTTCCTCAACGCGTGATTTACGGCAGCGCACTGAACATTGCCGCTTCAGTTGACGTGTGCAGCCAGCGTGCCAGTGCGACCGGAGATGTACACTGTGCAAGATTGTTTATGATTTATTACGATGGATACTGACAGTGGCATTCTCGTAACAAAACTTAAAGCAGCACAAAATATGAAATATATATAGTTTTAGAGTATTTAGAATGATATTAGTATATGTATGCACTACTTGTATTGTGTATATACTCTATAAGACGCTTAGGTTGGAATACGCCTGTCCAAAAGGAATCCCTATTACGCTATATATGTCACACAATTGGAGGCTGCACAAAATAAATTTTTACGTTTTTTATTTTTTTAAATTATCGCATGAATCGTGGTAGGGCTAAATACAAGGAACTTTAAAAATATAATTTATTTTCTATGAGTACTAGGCATAATTTGATAGATTGTGTCACTATAAGAAAAATATGCGTACCTAACTAAAATAAATATGCGAACTAACGTTTTCAGATCTTCTCGAACACATAGCATTCAATGTTCCTGCCAGATCTCTACGCTAGCACAGAACCTTCCGACTACCAAAACCAACATTGGGTTCCGAGAGCCTCTTTACAGAATGTTTTCTACTTTGGATTCTGCTACTAACATCCACCCTTTTTCGCACCCCTCCACTGCTTCATTTAAGAATAGATTAAAATATCTATTAATGTCCTAAGCATTTTATCTTTCTTCTTTAATATAGCTACTAGTATGTTTGTCGTTCTCCTGATTATAAATTTTGTGTTGTATTGTCTACGTAATTAATATTCTGCTGTAATATTTTGTATTGTTTTGCTTTGTATATTATTTATTATCAGTGAATCTTTTTGTGGATAAATTCAATGTGTTAATTTTATGTTTTTTTTACTTTTCTTGTATAGAGATGTATCTGTTTTGTTTCCTAAATAAATAAGTATATTACTGTATTCATATTTCTTCATACTAAATTTGGCGGAATTAGTACTAAGGTGTAGTGACGGAGCGAGTTTTTATGAATTGGGGTTTACAAACATGGAGCCTATATCAAGTAGGTTACTGGTTCCAGTTAGTTGGTAGGATTTTACATTATAATTAGCGCAAAGCAGCTTCTTAGGATCATCATGTGAATAAATACTTCACGATTAAAAGGGGTGGCGAAGACTTTTGTCAATTCTTCTCATTATTTTTAGGCAATTGATTAGATCGTTTATGAGTATAGTAAAAACAAAAGTTGCCTTTGTGTTTACACACAGAAACTTAAGATTCAATAAATCGATATAATTAGCACAGTATTATGATAATTTATACAAGCAATCAGCTTAATGAACATTATTCACTTCACTGCTCAGAGATAATATTGCTCGCCATAATACTGTAAATGCTAAAATTATTCATATATCTTGAATAATTAGCTGATTATTGCCACTTATAAGGCTTTGATCTGGTAATAACATGTAGTGCAATCGATAACTTTGCACTTCTTGTCAATTGTATCATATCAAATGATATTTGTCAATTCAGTTAATACATAAAAAATAACAGCGAACTTTTATAAACTACCTATTTATATTTAACGTTTAGAAAGTTTTTTTTTATAGACGTAATGACGAGTGTGTTGCCGACCTTGTAAGAATTGCTACGTTCTTTGTAACAGTAGATTAAAATTTAAGTTCTTGTATCCATTATACACACATTTTTATTTAAAAAAGTAGGACCTGAACCTGGGATGATGGAATAAACGGGATAGCTGGGAAGGACTGCAAAATGGTGGCAAGGGTGAGAGACAAGTGGACGAATTTGGAGGAGACTTTCACTCCGAGGTCGTGTACTAATGTTAAACTTAATTAAATGGACGTAATGTAATCCTAAACATATATATGTTTGTTTGTCGTTTTTTCTATTTGTACACCACCGGCGAAAAATTATCTTCCTCAGGCAGACAGTAGAAGGCCTTAATGAAAAAACTTTTGAGCTTTTTCAGCTTCGGGAAATATATATTTGGCGAATAGGAATTTTCGTATTTGTTGCATTACTAGTTTTAATAGATAAACAGCGGTAATTTTGACAAATATAACACAAGAACACAATACTCTTACTATACTGTAAGCGGTTAATTGTGTGAATATGATTTTAAATATATTTATAAGTGAATAAAGCGCGTTTAAAATTACTTGATAATCTTTATTTAGCTAACAGTTTAAGATGGACACAAAGATGTCTCAGACAAGGAACATTTAATAAAAAATTGCTACATGGAATGTATCTGGTCCTCATACGTTCGCACTCAAAAATGTTTATTTTGTCAATTCAGAAAATATCCTACATATTTCATCCTCGATGACAATTTACACCCGAATCGTATGCTCCGGCCCCAACGTAAATATGAATTTGCATTTCATATCAAAAATTCTTTGGTACTTCTTCCATATCGAAAATCAAAATTCACCATTTCGAAATAGTTCCGATAAAATTTAAGGCTTCAAAATTTAGTCACATTAATAAACAATTTTCCGTTTCTGATCACATTGTCTTTATTTTTTCAACTTGTTTTAATAAGAACTTGATTACTTCGCCACGTTTATCGAGATAAATTTAATGAAACACTATTGTAAACAGCAAAATGTTTCAAAATAATTTAAAAATTAAGGATTGGATTTATGTACTAGGTTTGATATTTAAGAGCTGTACACATGTGGTCAAGCTAAATTGTAAATACAGGGGTCTAGGCTTTTGTTCCATTCGGTGTCGAGACCCTTAGTCCGTAGGGTTCTAGTGCTATAAGGCTTTTTAAGGTAATAGCAAAAAGGTTAGTGGACATCACAGGAGACCGAAGAGCTGGCAGCTACTTCGGAAAAGAATTAGTCTAGCTATTCAAAGGGGGAATGCTGGCAGTATCTTCGGAACCTAGCCCAAAGCCTAGAATCCTTTTAATGATATATTTTAGTAATTATATTTTAAGGTTAGTTATTGTTTTGTTGTAATAGATATTCATTTATGTTAAGTAACATATGTAATGCATGTTACAATGAATTAATGACATTTTTATTTTTAATTAAGCAGCAATGACCGAAAAGTAGAAAAAAAGCAGTGGCACTACAACGTTTTTAGGTTTGGGTCTCAGGTTCCTATATTTGTTTCACGATTATTTGTCAATCTAATAGACATACGGTGATCCTGTCACGGCCGAGTGTCTCCTCCACCGTTCGAGCGAACGCTAAATGCGCACATAGGAGGAAAGTCCATTGGTGCACAGCCGGGGATCCAACCTACGACCTCAAGTATGTGAGTCGCATATGAATTTAATTCTACCAAACTATTCAGATATAAGTCCAGAAACTTTAAATGCAGCCTACAAAGTTTATTTAATTTCAGAAAAGCCTCACATCGTATTCAGCAAAGCAATGTAGCTCTCAGACGCAAGTCAAACAGCACAAACGCTACAAAATCTTAGTCTTTAAAGTGTAAGTTGCCTTCCCGGGCGAGCCAGGGCAAATTGAAACTGGACTTAATTCGCACCCCAGTCACGAAGGTACAGATAGCAAATCAACTTGCATTTTTTATATCCCAAGGGAGGCTTTGTAGTCTAGCGGATCGGTGATTGAACTTTCATTTTCGGTGCACACTATGAGATTAACAGGGAATTTGTTCGGTTCTCATGTACAATCAAAGCTGAGTAAGTGACACCAGTTGTCACTTACTCAGCGAGAAAACTCTATTCATGAGAGTTTTACCGGGTCCCGTCATTTGCCCTCCTGAAACCTCTATAAGTAAGAAATATGAAGCCTGTATAAGTGGCAGTCATTTATCAAGCGTGAACCTGTATAAGGGGGATTGATCTATTTGCCTATAAACTTCATAAGCGACAGTTAAACGCATTTAACTTTTGCTATTTCTGACGCATTCTTAAATTTTGAGGGACTTTTATTTTATTAAAATCAAATATGCGCAGACCCCTTCTGTAACACTGTAAGCTAGACGCTCGGAATAGTGATAACTCTTGATAAGACAAAATGAGTTTTCATCATTATTATAATAATCATTTTCTGAAACAATTTAATATTATATGACATTGTTTTTTAGCAGTGTTTGTCTAGTAGCTCTCTTTGCTAAGATCGTCTATATATATGTGTGAATTAATACTCCACACTCAGAAAACATACTTAGAAAACCAGTCTGCCAAGGACCTATGAAAAATTATAATCACGTCCCGTGAATATTAGAACCACACCAAGTCTTGAAGTCTACCAAAACAAACGATTGAATATGATACGATTTTTATTATTTTGGCTAGGCTTTATTTGCTGTCGGTACTAGTCGTCCGGTAGTGTCCAGTACGGACGAATTGGCATGCATTGCGCTCCTACTTTTTACACGCCTATTCCAAGACCTATCTAGGGCTTTAAAGTATAAGATACGCGATTTTTGGGAATATTTAAAGATATTAATTATCAAACATTTGTGAAATTGCTGCTGATGGCTGCTGACTAAAATAGCTATAAATTATAATAAACAAAAAAATTGAAATATTTTTTAAAAACAACATTTAATTTAAAAATTTGTAAACTTATAAAACTTGAAAAATATACCACTCGTTATATGAATTAATATATTTTATCTGAATTATGTAATTTATATAAATAAAAATGAATATTAAAACATTGTCGAAGTCGACCAAACCAATACGAGTTTGCTTAAATTTATTTAGTACTTAGGTTTTGATTCCGGAAGCGAACAATGCATGTAGCAAAGCAAAACGCTGGTATGTAGCTACTAAAAAGGTAGGCTTATTAATCGTTAAGTCGAAACGACGCTCACAGCAGTTCTTAAATCGCTACATCCTGTATCTTACACATTTTCTTATCAAAGCTGCTACATATTACACACGTCCTCTATAAACGATATCTGCTGATCGTCTATTTACTTATCAATTTCGGACCCCACTATAAAAATATATGAACATGCTCCATTGCACTATAAATATTATCTCATGGGACGCTATTATCTAAATTATGATTTTTATTGCATTGAATTCGGTTCGTCTGCAGCGCATCTTCAATATTAGTTTTTCAGAATTGGAAAGCGATTTATGTAGCAGGGTTTAATTGTTAAACATCCTCTCAAACTAGAAACATTACGTACAGTTCCCGGTTCCAGTTATTGCAGATAGTGCACCATTTTCTGGTCCCTATTAAGACTTACCGGTAAGGAAAACATGAATGCCATCAAAAAACATAATGAACAGTCTACCGTAAAAAGTTGTGAGATCCATGTAATACCAAGTTGGTTAATTCAGTCTTAAGTTATCACGTAATTAGCTTACCGAACAACATCTAGTGACCATATCAATATAAAAAAAATTTTTTTTCAAAATTTAGGCTTGTAGTTTAATCCATAGCGAAGTTATAGGGGGTCGAAAATGGCCAAAACAACTGAGAAAAGGATGGTACAGCCTTGCCACTTTTTTGCTCTACGAGTACTTAACGGGCTCACTGCCGTGCCCCCAGAACTGGCGAAATATTTGTTTTGTTCCATGTCCCGTATCATTAATTGTTTAATACTTTCGCCGAACTACAAATAACAAAGTTTACAGAAGAGAATCTCATTTTATTTTAATAAAAAGATTTTAAAAGGACAAACTTTTCGTAAAATTCAAGCTGTGAAAGTGTTAATCAACTCGTAGATAATGATAGATTTCTCGGTAATTAACGCAATTAATCACAATCAGCGCTAATCGTTTCGCTTCAACCAAACTGGCCATAACGCTTCATAAAATCATATTTTACCGTTTAAGGGAAAACTTTTTATAAGTGTATCAAAAGTTTTAAGAAAGCGTTTACCCCCTCTTGTTCCAATCTTCGTTTTTGCTGAACGAAATTGGGTTTCAATTACTTCAACTACGGTGAGAGCAATCGGCGATCTACTTCGCACTTAACGTTTTGAGAGGTACAACATGTGTGGGCTTGCTTCCGGATTGCTAAGACTGAAAGTCTGGAAGCCTGAAAAGATCCTGGATGATACCTGCTGACTGAGTGGAGCTCACTAACTGTACTCCGCCAGCAGACCCCAATTCCGCTTATGATATCCCCGCTTAACCATTTACAAGGCTCTGCACCAGAACTGGATATATTTGTAACAGGTTTGGGAAAAATAAGAGATGTAAATGATTTTATATTTTTTAATTCAAAAAAGTTATTTGTTTTGTATGTAAGTATTATTTGGCTTGTATACCGTTAATAAATAAATAGATGAAGACAAAACCTAAAGTGATTTTCAGCGATGGGCCTAAATAACAATAAAACTGAAAATAAATTAATTTTTACATACCATTAATGTGCACTAAAATGTTCCCAACAAAGAGTATTAATTCAATAAACAACTCGAAATCCGGCAAAATTAACACCTTAACAAACACAAAACATTAATTTGGAAATAATTAAAGAAACGATTAAACCGTCTCGGGTCGAAAATTACCGTACAGGGCTGTCGCTCGTAATAAAGTTTAGCCAGGAATTTCATTAGTTTCGTTCAATAAATTAAGTGGTTATGCTCCCGTGTGTCAGCCCTGCAATTACCTCGTCTGCGTATAATGAAACTCTTGAAGGTGAGAGTTATTAACTTTTGGATGTATCTCGTTCAAAAGTACAAAGTGTGGAATCTACCGGCGGTTTAATTGTCATTCGGCGTTCCAAGTGCACTACATAGTACCTCCATCCTCGAAATGGACTAATTAAAAAGACAAAGCCAATCAAATCATTACTTTTGTAAGATTTTTTTCATAAGAGGTAAACTGAAGAATAGTTTGAACTTAGTTAATTTTGGCGATATAATATTTACTTATTTATTTCGTGCTCCTACAGCGAACAACGAATTTACATCTTCAAGATATAGCCAAATATTGAATTCATAATGTATACAAAAAGGTTAAAACATTTACGAAAGGAGAGAATCAATAAAAGTTATACCTAATGAATACATACCGTATTGTGTTGCAGGCTGCAGTGTTCCATGATGCAGGCTTTTTAGCGCTATGGATATTCCTTATTGTGCTTGATTAAGTAATGCTATCTCCTGATAATTTAACATACCTTGAATAAAGAAGCATTTTTGTGCATGTAACTGGAGACAAACGGGTAGGAAGCTCAGCTGATGTTAAGTGATACCGACACACACTTTTCCAGAAGGCTCGCAAGTGCTTTGCCGGCGTCTTAGGAATTGGTGCGCTCTTTTCTTGAAGGACCCTAAGTCGAATTGTTTGGGAAATACTTCAGTGTGCAGCTGGTTCCACAAAGCGGTGGTACGCTGGAAAAACTGCCTTAAGTTGTGGAACGACGGACGTCGAGGTGATACAGATGATATTTTGAATTTGCCTTGACGTCCGATGATGAAACTCTGCATGTTATAGTAGAACTCAAAATATAGCAAGATTTGATAGATATAGTTGATAACATCATCTATATAACACATGAAACACTGTATCTATTTTGTTTAGTATGTTAGTTTATTCCAACAATTATAATATAACACCTTTTCACAAATGGTCTATAAGCATATCTAATAAATATTTTTTATTTATCGCTTAAAGTAATAAACGTAACAAACACGCACTGTAATAAGTGTTTGATTATAAACATAATTCTAAGCGGCGAATGTAGAATATAAATAAAAATGTTCATCATTACGATTCTCTGCTCACGGTCATATTTTAGACAACAAAGCTCATCACCCGAGGGGATATAGCTAATTTTATAACTCGTAAAAAACGAATGTTGCAGCTGAGATAACATTAGTTAAGTGTTTGTACAACAGTTTTTGTTTTTGGTGGTCTTAAAACATTCTGCTGTCATAACTTTCTTAATGTATTGCCTACTGATTTTAACAGAAAACCTAAAAAGGTTTTTTATAGAATAGAGGGCAAACGGGAAAGATGCTCACTTGATATTAAGGGATAACGGATGGACATCCTCAATGCCAGGGCCCGCAACTGTGTTGTCGGACGTTTTTGAATTAAGGCAGTTGTAAAACGACGACGGACGTTGACGTCATACGGGTGGAATTTCGTATTTTGCCTCAACGTCCGATGAGGAAACTCAGCTGCAGGCTTTGATCCGAACAACTCCTCTAAACGCTCTCATAATAAATGCTGTAGAAGATTGACCCACATCTCTACGCAACTTTGGGCCTCCCACCATGATAATTTGCGCATAATACAGTTGCGAAACCGGAGTAAAGTACCGTCTGGCCTTTCTGAGCACACCAAGCTAGTTTAGCCTCTAGGAGTCTAATTTAGCCTTCCAAATGACTGCGAAATTGAACGTCGTTCGATATGTCAACGCCAAGTATTTAGATGCTGGCTGTGGCTTTAAAGAGTGTCTTCGAAAAGTATCGTAACAACGTGAATGTGAAAAAAGCGCAAAAAGTCTGTTAATATGTTGAAAACTCTAAGAAATAGTTAAGCCTAAAATTAGTATCCCATTAATATAGACATTTCTTAGACACAATGTCAACTAAATTCCTGGTGTTCTGTTTAAATGAGTTCGACTCGCGTAAACCTTTAAGACTTTTGAAAAAGTGGCGGTCATCTCCATATGAAATTTACATAAGCATCTACATAACTCTAACAACCACAAAAAAAAAACTTTGACACTACAACCTCTTGGTTTTCTGTATCTATATGTTTCCTGATATTTTTTCTGAGCGAAAATGGCTGTGCTGCTTTCTGAACCGGAGGCCGTCGCTTTTTGGGTATAATACATATCGGTTTTCTCTCCATTTTCTTTCATCTTACGAGCGAGTATTATTTGCACATAGAGAGAAAAGTCTATTAGCACAGCCGTGATTTAAAAGCACTTCTGGGTTGAGAGGGGCACGCTCTATTAGGCCAACACTACTCGATATTAAAATAATGTATCTATTTCGATTTTAGATCAACAAGCATTTAAATAACCTTAGTTCTAGACATAAATTTACTTTTTAATAGTATTATTTTTATACGGAATCAAGCTTTGCTTTAAAGTTTGTAACCCAAGCCGCTTATCATCCTTAGCGAGTCATATTTTTATTATCTTGAGTTATTTGATAATTCCTGTCTCTTGCCTTTGATTTAGTACCGAGGTCGCCGCTAGAGGGCGTTAAGTGCGCTGAAAAAATTACAAAAATGTCATTATGATAAATAACTTAAGAGTTATCGTGTCACTTTATACTTCATTATCTTGGCTCTATTTCAGAAAATGATTTAAATCACGTTGGGGACCCGGAATAGATAAGGTAAAAGTTACGTATAATACAATTCACTATTTTTTCCTCACTAAATACATAGAGAAGAAATAATTAGACGAAACCTATATTAAAGGACTATTAAGTAAAATAAACATTTACCGATAAATAATAAGTATCATAAATATTATATAAATTTATGAACATTCACTCTAAATTTAGCATGTTAAGTTAAATTCCAATAATGGCTTTTTTATTTTATATTTATTTATATAGTGAACAGTATTGGCTTAGTGGCTTCAGCGTGCGACTCTCATCCCAATGGTCGTAGGCTCGATCCCAGTCTGTGACAATGGAGTTTTGCGAGTGCGCATTTAACATTCGAACGGTGAAGGAAAACAATGTTTGGAAACCGGCTTAGCTTAGACCAAAAAACTTTACTACTTGCCTAACATATTGTCAAATGATATTGAAACAGATAAAACTGACTTATTTTATTTTAAATTGTATTATATCTGCGTTAACACTCATGTATGTTTGAACTGTTTGGTACGAGTCACGAGAAACTCACCTAGAGATGCATACTGAAGACTCATTAAACAGTAAACACGTTGTGCTTCAAAAGAAATATAAAATCTACCAACGCGTCGATTGGACCAATGATAATATTTTACTTTCGAATAAACAATATATACAAGTTCGGAGCCGAAACTTCGATGGGTTTGCATCGAAATATTGTGTCAGAATTTATGGAGGCTGCGGTCAAACTGCGTGTGGGGCGTTATTGTCAGCGAGATATGTACAATAATATTTTTTATTAAAAAGATATATACACTAATAAATAAGAAGTAGAGAGAACGGCGCAACGTTGGTGTCTCAAGCTGATAAATACGCATAAGAATCAACTATGATAGAACGATAAATATCTACACATGAAGTGCTAAAATGACACAACCCAAAGACTAGCACATAGAGGATATCTTTTAAAATGTCGCTAATAAATACAAGTATCTGGGCTTTTCTGTAACAGACACAAACACAAGTGAAGACGAAGTTATTATTGGGATTCAAACTGCCCTCCATTGTAGCCCGCTCTTCACAAAATCCTAACGTCCAATTTTCAAAACCGTTAAAAGACCCACATTATTGTACGAATATAAGATTCTGACCATTAAAGAGAAGTTATTAGTAGCCGAAAGGAAAGTTCTGCGTAAGATACTAGGCCCAACAAAGAGGGAGGATTCAGGTTGGTGACTCGGGGAAACCAAGGAGAACGGGGAACTGATAGGCGAACCCAACATTAAAGCTAAAACCCAAAAGCTTTATACCGGCCTCCAACGCGTCCTCTTAGATATTGCTGGAAAGACGCCACGGAGATTAAGCACGCGATTGGAATATGTGTCATTTTGTTTCACGTCGCCAGGGGATCAATTAACTATACACGAATAAGGGAAAGCTAAATACGCAAAAAAATTAATTTGACTATGGAAATAATAATATTAGGAGAGAAAATATTGCTTTTTACTAGGTATATTATTGAGAGAATACTCCTATTATTAAACATACATTTATAGGTACTATAACCACATGGGTCTAAAGGAACACTTTGTATTAGAGTATAACAAAAGGTCTTTTCTTTAAAAAAATATCAATATAAGATCTTGATTATCTTTGCCGATCTCTTATTTAATTAAACACGTCTTATCAAATTTATCCATTCTATGCTATTCATAATATCGCTTCAAGTAGAGCCGAACCTCGTTTCTGTTAACGGAACAAGTTGTCTAGGAAATCGTCTACAGGGTGTAGAGATAATTAAACAGCTGCGCCATCTCAATCGTTTTCAAGATGTCACATTCAATAATGTCCCGGGACTTGAGTACTATTATTTGGTTGAATTTGTAATCTGTAAATCTATTGTGTAACTAACAAGCCAGGTAACTGTGTAACTAACAATGAAAGTATGTGTCATTTGGTCTTGATGTGATTATATTATTTATTTATTTAATAGTGTTAGTTATTAATATTTTGCTTACCTTATTTGGATAACCAAAAACAAAGCTCTGATACGAAATTATAAAGCTCTACTAGTCAGTAGTCACGCTCAGTAGTAAATTACTTATCTTGTTATGTTGGCAATACGTCACTATAGTTGAACAGTAATCTTAATAATTTATAATAATAATAATTTATTTGCATGAATATGGTACAAAAATGTACAATTGCGACATTATTTATATTATATTATTATATTGCGTGATATAAGTCATATCATTATAGTCAATTCTTATATTATTTCATCACTACGTCATCACGTTATTAAAATATATTTTTAACGTTATCAAATTAATAAATGTTCCACGCAAATAATTATTAATATAACAATAAATATTTTCCAAAAAATAGAACATTTAGTATATTTTTAAAAACGTAAGTAGGAAGATCTTTGAATGTTTTTGCCTGTCCCTGTACCAATAACATAACCCTAAAATCCAGCCCTGTGCAGTTATTGTGGGTTAGGTTAGGTTGGTGTTTGTTTTTTATAAACCTAGATTGCCATACAAAAGGTGATTTTCCTATACATTCTACTTCGACAATAAATGAATTGCCACATAGCTGAATTGTATTTTTTTATAAAACAGGAGGTAAACAGGCAGATGATGTTAAGTGATACCGCCTATGAACACTCTCAATACCAGAAGGGTTGTGAGTGAGTTGATCAAGAATTCACAGAATGTATCTAATACGCATTATATTCTAGCTTTGCCTTTGTTTTTATCTCACGTACAGGTTTTTTTTTACTTAAATAATGAAATAAACCGCAGCACAAATGTAATGAATTCATATCTACGCATGACACATTCTCGCCATACGATTCTTAGGATTATCACCGTTTTCTCATATATTGGCTGAGACCGTTCGTCGCACGTGCGTCGTGCAAAATTTAGTGTTACCCACAATAACTGCCCAGGGCTGGATTTCGGGGCTCCCAACTTTATTTCGTCTAAGGCCTGTATAATTATATAATTTATTTTAAAGGTATATTTCTCATAAATCTGACTGTAATCAAATTTGTTGGTAAGTAATTAATTAGTTACAATTGTGGATACCTAGTTATTGAATTCTCGTTAACCAACTACCTACAATCGTAAATTTATTAAATACATAGTTTCAGAATATCTTATAAGAATCATATTAGTCACAAATGCTCAGTTAGAAACATTTTTTTTTTTTTTTTTTTATAAAATAGGGGGCAAACGGGCAGGAGGCTCACCTGATGTTAAGTGATACCGCCGCCCATGGACACTCTCAATGCCAGAGGGCTCGTTTTATTTATAAAAATTCTGAAATTACAAATACGTTTAAATTATTTAAGTTGTTTATTTAAATATAAAAAATAACGTTTGTGAATATACCTATACCATATAGAAATCTATATATTTTAAGAATATTATTTACACATTTCGTTTTAGTATTTAAAATATTTTCGTATTGAATACACATTCTTATTGTAATATATTTGGACGATGTATAATGAGTTCCACTATCTCATTTATCATAAATATATGTAGATAAATAAAAAAAGTTGTTTTGTAGCTATCTGGGCCCTATAAAAAAGCTCAAAACTAAGTCCGTCCTTAGGGGCAGAAGCTAAATTATGTATTTTAGTGTCGAAGGATCCAATTTCATAAAGCAAGACAGGGCTCTAATCGATACATCCTTACCCTATTACAGCGAAATACAGTTTGTCGGTTTGTTTATTTGTAACACGATTCAATCTACGAAAGCAATGGGATAATAAATTGATTTTGTTTTTTTGCTGTCCCCTTAACTGTTCGAGTAGAAAGATGACCGGGGTCACCGTTGCAAATAATTATTTTAGATTAAAATATATTGCATTTTATTGCATTTAGATTAAAATATATAATTCATTGGGATCATAATAAATAGTTATTTTAATAACTAAATAGAAAAATCAACAAAACCCTGTCAATGATTCCATGCCATGTCACTATTATAACGTGATTACACCACCAGTTTTAAAAACTTTTTTGAGCGTTATAGTATATGAAGAAGCCTGTTAGTGTATAGGTATGTTTAAGAATATGCCCACGTGTAAACTCCAAGACAGGAAAGGCAGCAAGTTTTAATTTTTACAACTGATTGTTGTAATAAAATTATTAACATAAGTGTTGCGTATTTCTTTTTTCTGTTCTATGCTCTTATAAAAATATATGTTAAGATTTATAAATCTTAAGCGAAGAGCGCTTAAACGCTTAAAAACGCTTCAAAGCGCTTGTCTGTTTGCAGTTCTAATTAATCCTGGAGCCGTACTAAGGCAATTATGTCGGCGCCGAAAATGCTGTTTTTCGACTACGCCAAATTGCTTTACACGCGGCCTTTTGAAGTGTTAAACGCTTATTAAATTTCAAAACTGAGGGAAAATAATAATTACCTCTATGCTTCGCGGTGGAAACGTTTTATTACAATAGAATCTTGTGTTTCCGAACGATCGCATTTTAATTTCAATATTATTCTGAAACAAATTGTATGCGGTCATTTAATAAAACTGGCATACAACATCAAAGTCAAAGTCAAAAATCATTTATTCATATAGGTAACACAATGTACACTTATGAACACCAATAGAAAGGAAATATACATTAAATGCTTCTAATTTTACATTTACTGCCAGTTCTCAAATCAAGGGCGTAGAACGGAAGAGAAGAACTGGCAATAAACTCTCCGCCACTCTTATAATTCTCCAAGTTTTTTTTGTATTACACGACGTTTGTAAGGAGCTGCAACTATAACACCATGTTCCACATGACATCAGCAGGAGGCATGGTGAAATAGAAGCACGCACTTACATTCTCGTGGGAACAACACGCAACATTTCGGTGAGTCTATGACCATTCTAACACAAACCGCTGCGAAGCTGTCTAAGTTAATAAGACCTTTTGTTATTGATTTGGCCTGAGTTTCAAAAAATAAACATTTGCGCTTCAATAATTTACAAAACTACCTAAACAACCTACTATTGTAACATACTAAAAATCTGCTTACGAAATTCACGATATAATAGAAATATCAAGCCCCAAAACTTCTCGCTATTACCGTAATTAAGACACTAACAAGAATATATTCTAATAAGTTGATATATTAATTAATCAGGTTTTAATCAAGGAGGCATTACAAATTAATTCAGAATTAGCATCGTTAACAATAAACACGGCGTGTAGTAATTTTTAATTAAAATTCTCCAAGGATATGTTGTAAGTTTAGGCATTTTGCGAGTCTTGGAGTCAGGAATGCGTAATTTGTACGTATTTTACCTACCTTATATTTATTGCTTAATTAACGCCATTTCGGGGACGTTGTTTGGGTAATTTAATAGAGTCAAGGACTGTTATTAAAACTAAACTGCTATTGGTTAAAAAAGGTTATAAATAAGTAAAATTAAACCTTAAAGTTCTTACCTTATTAACAGCAAGCAGATTACCTGAAACAGATAAAAATAGTTTGTAAAGAATTTTTTTGGAATAATTTGTACTTATGTTAAGAACTTACTTGAATATTAAGTAATTAACTAACTTTTATTTTATATGAAGTTTAAAAGTTTTGTTTATATGAATCAATCGGACAGGAGGCTCACCTGATGTTAAGTGAGATGATTAGTGCTCAATACATATAAAAATAGCGATTTTTAGATCTGGGCCTCAGATTATATAACTGTCTCATTATCATTTGTCATGTTATCGACTTATAGAGTCCAAGGCAAGCCGGTTTTCGTCACATTTTTTTCTTTAACGTTCGAGCGAATATAAAATGCTCACGAGAAAGAAAGTCCATTGGTGTACAGCCAATCTAATCCACGACCTCAAGGATGAGAGTCGCATACTGAAGGCACTGAGCCAACATTGCTCAACACATATTACCTACTATAAAAAAAACTACTTAGATGAAATCCTAAGACACGATTAAAACTACAGCGCCGAATAAAACTCAATATTCCCGTAATGAAAAATTCCACAGCATTCACACACATTTCATTTAATGAACTCACGTGTATTCAAAGAAATGAAATGAAAGTCTGTAATGAGCTCTCACTCAAAGCTACGTCTAGAAATTTCTTTTTAACCCTGAGACGCTTGTAATGAATCGACTCATTCGGTCTGCGAGTGAATGAATGCGTCGGCATTCAGTGGAGAATTCACGCTCTCTCGGATTTGGTTTACCTTCAAGCCGTCTACGTTTATCATTCAACATTATGTAATATATTTAATAAATCACTTTAAATTTGTGTAAATTTAATTGAAAATATAAAATAAAAATAAATCAGTGGCGAACAATTCAGCTTTAACCTGCGCATCAGATGTCTGAACCTGTTTTATGATCATTTGTCAATCTAATAGGCAAGTAGTGAGCAGCCCCCTGTGCCTGACACATGAATTTTTGGATCTAAGGCAAGCCGGTTTCCTCATGATGTTTCCTTTATCGTTCGAGCGAATGGTAAATATGTACATATACAGAAAGGCCATGTGTGCACACCCGGGGATTAAACCAACACTGCTCAAATTTAAAATATAGAATCCAATACCTAAACGTATAAAAATACACCAATCGTTAACACTAGTTCAAAAATAATACAGTTACAACGTTACTGGCAAACTTTAAGACACACGTCATGTATAGAATGCCAGACAGAGAATAAGAAAAAATACATCATTTTTAGACTAGTGGTTAAGGATATATTAAAAATTGTTGTCGAATACCATTTTCGGTAGAAGAGACAACGTTTTGGTTTTTAATCTGCAGCCTTACACGACAAAATTCAAAACTTGCTACGAGTAATTTTAATATTTCTCAATACAATGGTAGTCTCAAAACCTCAATTGCAGCGTGATAGGCGCTGTGCAATACAGGTTCCCATATTAACGCCGCCCCACACCTGCGCTTCATTGCAGCGTGCCAAGACGAGTGTACTAACTAGTACCGAGCGCATAGAACGTCAGCTTATATTCTAGGAATATTTTTAGAATAATTTGAAGAAATACTTTATATGAAATGTTTTTAATGAAATTTACTTTATAACAATATCTTCTAAGCGTGTGTCTAATAACTCTAAAATATTTGACGTATTGTTTTGTATACAATCAATAAGTTTATTTTAAGATGTTATCTGTGCATACATATGATCAAATGCGACTTTAATTAAGTAAATGAGTTATATATAAACAACGTTTTACAAGCTGTGTAAATTTCATGTTTTCTTGTTTAGACTTCACACGCTAAGAACTCAAAAATAAATTCCAGTGAAAGCATTTGTCTTATATAAATAGCGCAGTGTTGGTCTAGTGCATTAAACCTGCTATTGTCTGGCTTGAAGTCGTAGGTTAGAACCACCGTGATGCAGTAACATCTCGTGTAACACTCGCTCGTACGGCGAAAACATTCTAAGGCCACCGACCTGCCTTCGATCCAAAAGCGTATAATCTAATTGTCTATTAGAAAAAACAAATGATCACGAGAGATACATAAATCTAAGTCCGATTGTAAGGTTTATGTGTGTTTTTTGTAACCAGTTTAATACTTACGTAGTAACATTACAAACTGGGTTTTAAATTTATTTTTTATCGGAAATAATTTCACCCAAATGCCAGTTATTGACGTTACTAAAATATGTAAAGCGCATAACACGTCGTAAAAAGGAACTTGCTGAATCATTCGAGCAATAAACAGAGCTCAATAGAGACAATATTAAGACCACCTAGCACCTGTGAATCCGTTCTTCATGCCAACGTCTTATAACCTTTTGTAGCGTCGGCAATTTTCATTTTATATTTAATTATAATAAATTAAAAACAATCCAACTTGTTAGGTACAAATTCAAACTAATTTTAGTAACATAACGGCCAAATGCATATTTGTCTAGTCGACTAAAGTTGAAATATTTCAACTTAATGATTATTTCTCAAATACAAAACCATGCACACGTGGGAGATTCCAACAACGTATTGACAACATGTTTCAGGTGACATATTGAAAGTGTGCTCTGATTAAAATGTATACGAGTTGAAAATAATATCTGAAAACATTTATTTCAAGACATTAGTTGTTGCTAACCTTACATTTGACTATTGTCCCCAGTTCCGGTTCTAATTGATGTCAAGAACTCGTTCATTACAAATACCAGTTTTACACATACATATTAAATCAACCGATATCCCCCTGATAGGCGGAATTTCATTGACGCTGGCAATTGCTAATCAACTGAATTGAGATCTCCGTCTTATAGTCATTAACCAATTTGCACAATCATCGGGAGCTGAAGCTGCTACTATTACGCCACTATGTTGTATTAGAGATCGGTATAGGTTTCAATCTAAGTGATACAAAACTTCAGGAATTTTGTGTTTGTATTTAATTGTAAGATAAGACGTTTTATAAATATTCTTGCGTAGATAAAAAGCAATTTTAAAACGTTCTGTGAGAAATAAATATTCCTGATTTATTAGTATTATCTCGAGAAACCTCGTAACGTACTTGTGTATTATGTTTAAAAATGATATGCGATTATCTTTCAAAAAATATACAATAATTAATAAATATAAAATGTGTGCGTACCACACACGTAGGAAGTGAAGCTTCTCTATGAGCTTATTTTTTTAAAAATGATCTATTATATGAAACTTTACAGAAATTGCTTAAATAAAGTTAAATTAGATAAAGATTAACAAGATGCTTTTATTATCATAGACATGATTACAAATAATACTATTATTTCATTTTACCTTATTACTACTAAGATTATTACAGAATTTCATTAATTATAATAGAATCATTACTATCATTGTTATCGTATTATATGTTTTTGTGCATCGAATCTCGTCGAATCAACCGTGGCAGGGACGAGAAAAATGGCGCCTAACCGAAAAATGTGACGGTAAATTTTTTTTCAAGGCCCTTAAAGAAGTTTCACTTCAAAAAATTTATTTTTATTTTTATCAGTGTTTATTTTATTTAATAGTAAGTATAACAATCAATTACCATTTTCTTAACCTACATAGTAATAATAAAAACTTAAACAAATTTAAACTTTGTCCCTGGTGGTGGTGGTGGTCCCTGTGGCAGTATACCTTTAAAGCAGGCAGCATGCGAGCCTCGCTGTAATGCGATACTTATTCGTTGAGCGAGGAAACCACCAGCTCTGGGGTCACTGGTACTATCTATCGGGCACCAACTTAAATAGTAACTTAGTAGTGTGTAGTGTTTTGGTTTTACAGTAGTTATTATTATGTACATGCATGCCTCTAATCTGACAATATTTTAATCCTAAAGTATTAAACAAATCTCTATAGTACTCAATACTAAAAATATTGTTCATAAAATTTTAAAGCCTGTTAAAATGTGGAACGAGTTGGAATGTGCTTTTCCAGAATCAGTTTCATTACAGATAGTTCCAACGGATATCCATACTATTTTAAAAGAATTTCCCGACAAAAGGGTGTCATAGATTAAGTAAACTAAAAAAGATACTGCGTCTAAGAAGCGTGCTGCACCGCCTTAGCGATTCCATCGTCAATTGCACCCCAGTGAGTATTCAAAGATCTTTCGTTCGGGAACATGACTGGGGCTTCGGAAATGGTGTTGATGTGAGAGGCTGGCGTTTAACGCTCATTTAAGATTTTAATTCAATGTAGTTTTAAGAGAGTATATAACGTAGAAACTGCAGACAACTTGTATGAAATGTTTTTATTTATAGAACAGGGGGCAAACGGGCAGGAGGCCCACCTGATGTTAAGCCCATGGACACTCTGAATGCCAGAGGGCTCACGAGTGCGTTGCCAGCCTTTCAAGTATTGATAATGTAAGATTTTATTATGTCATATTTAAGTATTCAGTTCCTAGAAAATACTTTAGATACAGTTCTGATAAGTTTAATTGCTTTCGATATTATATTTAGTTTTAAAATTGATGTACAATCATATCGCTAGTTTTCGAAATCTGATGTCGCTTTACTGGAAATTCGATAATCTCACTGTATTGACAAAAAAATAAAGCGATGGCGCTGCAACTTTTTAGGTCTGGGCCTCAGATATCTAACAGTTCATAATTGTTATTTTGTAAAATTAAATGTAGACCTTTTCCTGTGTCTTATACCAACCCCCAACGGATAGAATGCTATCGACGTTAAAAAACCTGTCTAGGAGAGGTAACAATAGTTAGGTGGTGTTCGAGAGACATCTTGAAGGCCTTTATTTAGTCTCCTTATCCGTTACGAGAGCTTTGCAGATTTGTTAGGCGGCTCTTGGGTTTTTAAATTATTGGAGAAGTTTCTAGTCTGGTTTTTGTGTCTCCACATCTATTTAGTTCAAACACGTGGGGGTTTAGTAAATGTATGTTTGTCTACAAGTTTGTCGGAATTTAAAAGAGAGATTAATTGATTACATTAACATTTCAATAATCAAATTTCATCAATATCGATTCTGAAGTTTTACATATATGGGTATATGAAGTATTTTCTAAACGAATGTAATTTCATTATGTCAATTTGACACATTTTAGAGCTGGAACCACTGGATAACTATTTAAGCCAGCATCGACAAAGGGTATTTTTTATGTCATATTTTTAGCGTTTAAAGGTCAAATAAATCGTAATGGTCAAAGTCAAATACATTTGTTTTGCAAACGATGGCTTACCCGATGTTAACTGCTACCGCCGCAACTAGACACTTACATTGCCAGAGGACTCGCAAGTGCGTTGCCAGCCTCTTAGAAATGGTACGCTCTTTTCTTGAAGCTATAATTGGTTCGGAATATCGGTGGGCAGCTGGTTCCCCATAGTGACGGACGTGATACGACGGATGGTACTTAAAAATGTCAAAAAAATAATCCTAAATTATCGCCGGATGAGTAATTACGTACAAAGCCTTGTTTATCCTACATATGTCCAAGTACGATATTTTAGATATAATTTTCGATTTACATTTCTGATAGGGTTCTACCCAACCTACAGCAAACAAAAATCTTCCGATGTTTACAGTATATTTACATCGCTTGTGACAGCGGGAGGCTGATCATTACCCGCTCTCCGACCGCCCGCAGCTTTTTGCTTGTTATCACAAATCGCTACTCTGATAAATACAGATTTAAACGAGCTATAATTCTGCACCTGCTTTACTTTGCTAGATCGTAGGCCGCCCACGGTGACAGAAATTTACCCTTGAGTATTTTAAGTAAGTGATTACTACCAATTTGCTCACAAATATTTTCAAGTTTAAATAATAGATATGCCATGTTTACAGCTATACAGAACTCCGAAGAAAGCGTTGTCAACATACCGTAAAGTGTTGGCTTAGTAGCTTCAGCCTACGACTCTCATCCCTGATCGTAGGTTCGATCCCCGGACGTACATAAATGGATTTTATTTATATGTGCGCATTTAACACACGTACTGTGAAGAAAAACATCGTGAGGAAACCGGATTGACTTAAATCCAAAAGGTTGACGGCGATTGTCAGGCACAGGAGGCTGATACAGATATCTGAGACCCAGGCCTAAAAAGGTCGTAGAGCCACTGTTTTTTTTATTTCATTTTTAGTATATGAAACTATGCTAGAGCAGCTTTAAGATGTAGTCATTGGAGAATCGTAGGAAATTAATCGCCTTGTCACATTAAATCTTGTATTTTATTTTTCTTGTAACAATCTTGACTCAGTGCCGAGCGTTGGCAAGCTTTTGTAAAAAAATAGTTTTAGTATCGAAGTAAAAGGTAATTTAAGGAACAGCAAATTAGTCGCCACATAACTATATTAGCTTCTGACCTCGTCGAAAGCAGTGACCTCGTACTACACTGAATAAAAAATAGTTATAATCTATCATTGCCTAGGCGTCTTTGAAGTGGTGGTATTGTTTTTCTTATTCTTTAAGAACCGCATATTCTTAGTATATATAGCATATATATATTCGGTTAAACATCCTTTAGTTGAGATACTCTTAAACTGGCTTGGCTGTTAAAAAAATAAAAGGTACGCCAAATAACAAGTTAGTATAATGTATCATATGAATACGTACTAGTCCACCGATAATAAACAAGAAATGATTACGAAACAAACATGTATCTTTATTAATTAGTCGTCCAACTATACGCTTGAGAATTGATAACTTGACAAGGATCCTCTATAAATCTCTTAAGGCCTGATAAAATCCTACAAACGACGCACAGTGGTAGTTAAACAGTAACGCGATAATTCAGAATGGCGCATTGTATTAATCAACAGTTCTAGTAACTGAAAGATCACGCGTCTACGAATCACTGTTTAGAGTGGTTCTACTGTGTGCGGATTACAAGTCAATTATTATTATTGTTATTAGTAACTGTTTACTTAAGCTCAGGGTCGATTCCTGGTACACTGTAACACACGACCTAGGATACTAACCAGAATATCTTGTAGAATTTTTTGGTTTATTCTTGCTTCATTTAATGTTACTCATCTTGAAGGTTTTCGGGAGGTTCAACAATTTGACAGATTCGTATGAGAATGAATGATAGGGACTATTAACACTTCGTTATTATTATTTTTAAATAAACAAAATCATTTGATTATGAAATTATAGCATTGTTTAAGGACGCTTTCTGGTTCGATAGGAGAAAAATTCAGGCATTTTTTGGTTCATAATAACTAATGAAATAACTGCCACAATATCGTTTCACGCAATGTTGGTTTTAGGAATCATTCACATTTTTTAGCTATTAGCTAAAATCAGTATAAGGTTATTTAATCACATTGTGAAACTCAGATATAGCCCACTCCTATATAAATTAACAAAATAAATTACTTATATCATAATAATGGGATTTCGCCACGTAAATACTCAATAAATAAATATTATATTATTTAGCTAAAACAAGCTGCAATTTGTCATTAATATGTTTACACATACATTGTACCCTTTCAAAACAAATCAATGTCATATGAAGCTGGTAAACAATTTGATAGACGATATGAGATTCGCTAAAACATGTCCTATTACACCACAATTATTTGCATTGTCATTTCCGAGCGTTCCAGAGTTTAATTTATTACTCATAAATAATGAAATACCAAAGAATTCCGCTGTAAGTGGAGCCATAGACGCCGCCCCAGAGCCGACAACGCATGTTAATCAGACAGATCACGGCTAATTGCCGAGTGGAGTGTGAAATGCGGGCTTAGCGATGAAATTATCT
Source organism: Pieris brassicae (assembly GCF_905147105.1). NCBI lineage: Eukaryota > Metazoa > Arthropoda > Insecta > Lepidoptera > Pieridae > Pieris > Pieris brassicae. The sequence continues at coordinate 389,359 of NC_059671.1, read as the reverse complement.
GCAGTTTAACGTTGAATTATGCTTGATTAAAGGCCACCGGTAATACTGGGAGATCGCTGTTTGAATAATGCGAAGAATCCACCTCGATATCACTCTATTAATTTTACCTTTGTTGTGTTCTACAAGAAAGTATTGCGTGCGATTCTTAACCCTGACCGAGCCTTTAGACCACTTCTGGATTCAATCTTGTGCGTCAGTTGCTTTTGCTTGCTCTGGCCCTTATTATGAACGAAAAGATTGTACGTAAATAATCATATAGGACTACTATTGACTACACAGAAAGCTGATCAGCTACTAACAAATGAAACATAGACAAAAAAACATTTAATGAACATAAACAAATATGAATGCACATATTATTTAAAAAGTACTAAATAGATATACCTAGCGAGTTGTTGCAGCATAAACTTTCAAAAAACAATTTTCATCCTAAATATATGTCGTAGACAGCCGCAGGTGAAAGTTTTGGAGGTAATCAGGCGGGAAGGTTGCAGGTAAGACAGGAGTTTGCGAGGCAGAAAAAAGAAAAAATCCGATCGAAAATCTGGAAAGGAACAGCGTATAGAACACTGATAGTGATAGAAAAGGCTGCAAATTTTCAACGCAGTCGTTAGAATGACACGCCGTATGAATTATAAAGATTATTAGATGTTTTGCAATCCCTATCTATTAATTATCATTCCTACCAATACTGCATTGCTTCCATTGCTTCACTGGGAGTCAGATAGGATTAATTAAGTGCAATAAGTACTAAGTAATAAAACTCAAAATTCGTACAAATATAAAATAATGTTCTAATATTTTTTCGTGAACAGATAATAGCTTAAAAGGTTAAAATTTTAGTCAGAGCTACTTCGTAAGGACTTTACAGACTGTGGCAGTATCGCGCTATGTAGATAGTTGTTGAGACATTGAGTGTATAAGGCTTTTCATTCCTTAACAGCTTTTTGAAGTACTTTGAAATCAGAGTGAATATTTTGGTCAATACATACCTTATGTTGCAGCAAATAATGTTCATTTTCGTCTGCACATCAAGTAGTACTGTTTCGAGGTAATGTTTTTAGGAAATGGATTATTATGGGTGTATTATATAAAACTTATAAAAACTTAAAGAAAATTTCTACAATGTCACAATTACTATACTATTGGGATTAAAATATAAAAAGTCAGCAAAATAACGCAAGAATAGAAACGCGTTTGGACCTTTTTTCTTAAAATAAAATTAATCAATTGAAATAGACTTCTTAGATGCATATTCTAATGTAAATCTCTCAGTACCATTTAACGTAAGGTTTACTGAGTGCTTGACGTCACTAAAGCTCTTAATTGCGACATGACATTAACATTACGATTCTCGCTCTCTACAACCACAATCGCTTCTAAGCTTTTAAAGCATATCTACACTACCTTACCAAAGGATAATATTATTCTCATTATTTCTTTTTATTTAGTATAAGTTTTTATTTTTATCTAAATACTATTTCAAGGTGTAAAGGCGACTTACGATTTTCCTAAATACCTATTATTTGCTCCAACAATTTATTGGTTCAATTAATGTGAAACAAGAACATGATAAACTTGATTATTTTGTGTTATTTATAATTTATTACTATCTGAGTATCATCTTGTTTTAATTTACCCCAAAACAAAAAATAACTGCCTACATATACGTTATATATAAACAGAGCTTTATGGTCAAACGTCTAATATAATTTGAAATTTAATAAAACAAAGGATTCTATCTCGTAAATGTAAAGAAAGGAATAATATCTCCTTTCTCTTTCTCGCCTCACGCTCTACGTAAGACATTAAACTTATTGCGTGGATAATATTGAGAATCTTCTGAAAGTTTACCAAAGCCCTTACGATTGGAATTCATATAAAATTGAATTAAAATGTCTTTCTGGTACATTTATTCCATTTTAAGTGAATTAGATATCTATAATTTCTAAGTTATATATATATATATATATTTATAAGTTAATTAAATCCTGTAAATCACTCTTGACTGTATGAAATAACTTTAATTGTGCCAATATCATTTGTATCGTTGGTAACCTAAAATAAACTTAATTTTAAGGTCATCCTAGCCGTTCCTTTCACCATTATTTGCTACATTCTTAAGTTTGTATTTCTAAGCATATTTTTAATCAGCATATCTGACCTTTTGTTCAACAATCGTTGAGGTAGGGATGTAGTTAAACACAGAGCTACAAGTAATGTATTACTAGCATTGGCTAACTGATAAAAGTTCCATAAGCGTGTGACAATGAAAATCGTTATTCCAGCGTCTATCAATGGAATTTCCAATCGAGAACCATTGATAACGAATACGATACGAAATCCATCTTTCTACTTTTATGGCTCGAGTAGAATTGAATTGTTGATTTTTGGCGAATTTTAAGTAAGCAATAAAACGTTTTATCGTTTCTCCTCGATTGGTGTTTTCTTTCGTTTCTCTCCCTCGATATTACCGCGTGAATGATGTTCCATCCAATCTATTATAGATTTATTACCATAATATGAAAAAAACAAAAGGCTTCGGAAATATTCTAAGAAATCAAAGATTTCTCCTAAAATTTTGTGGCTCTTTAAAGTTCAAATTCATTGACGAAGTCCACGTCGATTTTCAACACGTTTGGCTATTCCACTCTCTATAACTAGTCTGATTTAAAACCACTAAAAAAAGAATTGAATTAGAATATTTTAAAGTAATTTTCCACGGACATTCGAGGTTACAGTAGAACGAATTTGAGGGCTCATAAATTTGTCACGCGTCAAACTAAGCCGAGTATCGGCCGCGCCAGGCCACAGTAAATTACGAACTACCCGCACTAGCCGCTAGCCTCTACAACAGTTATATTAATAAATCATTTTATTATGTACTAAGTCTAAATCGGTTTATTTCAAAAGCGCTTAAGGCCGCGATAGTATACAGTCAATAGATTTTCCTCCACTAACCTTCCTAAAAATCCTTTCGTAGAACTGGGTTCAGGAAAAACACTCCCTACTTTGAGAAATATCATATTTTGAGACATATTTGTAAATCCTCTAATCTGGACGAAAATAATATTGTATTAAAAGACGTATCCACATTTGCTTTGATCTTGCATTAGTTTTTGGTCCCCTACAGGCTTCTGCAAAAAAAATAGTATCTAATATTAATACTAAGTTCAGTCCTTCTTTCAACAAACCCAACTAAACAAGCACATTTCTTTAACTACAAATATATTATAGAAATAAAGCATCGATAAGTCGAATCAATTATGAGTTTTATCTAATAGAGTTGAAATCAATTTCGCCGTGGGTTTGCGAGTCGAATTCCAAAATATTTTTAAAGCTTGAACTGAAGCGTTGCACTAGCATTTGGCCAGTGTCCAATAACTGTTAGATCAACGTGATCGCGGTTCACCCATATTCCCACAAAAGCCTCTTGTTTTTATCCAGATATTCAACATCCTCCGAGATTAGGAGTCAGATGCCCATTATTAAACCAACATACGTTGTATCCAATATGATGATTTCCTAATTTGCCTACGTCTCAAAACAAATAACTCTTTTACAACTGATTAATAACTAAGATTACATTTCACTAGCTCTGAAGTCACTAGAACGGTAAAGAATATAAAACAAGAATATAAAATATAAAAGAAAGAATAAAAAATATTTTAAGTATTAATTTTACAGCAATAACTCGTGTAATTATGGCAACTCTTAAATGTGCTTAAACACTGATATCAATTTGTATTTGTCATCTGGATGTAAAGCACTCTAAACATTAACGTGTGTTAATATAAGAAATTTGCTTCTATTAAAGAAAGTTGCTGAGGTGTCTCAGTAAAGCATACAGTAATGAAGTGTTAAAAACAACAAGCATTTACTAGTCAATGGGAAACCAAACTATTAGTGCATTGGCAAAGCATGCCAATCAGAGCATCAGTGTCAATACAGGTCAGCGATCAGTCAGCGGTTATCGGGAGCTGTCAGTTCACGAGCTGTTTGCACTGCTCTTATCACAGGACCCTTTGCAAATTTACTGTGATCTACGAATAGGATGCGTAATTATTTGTACTTATATATTTTCTGTCAGCTTACTACGTTTTTTTGGCCCTTTTCTTTATCTCAGTTTATTTTCTCAGAATGATTAGACATTTACGCCCCTTTATTGATCAAAATTAAATCTAATATAATCTAATCTAAGTTGTTGCCTGGTAAATCCAGAACTGCTGTTTTTCTCGTTTCATGAATAAGTATCGCGATATAGCAAGAAAATGCTGCAAGCGGTAAACGTACTGCCACAGGAACCAAACGTCAAAAATTATTTAAAATTTCTTTTCACCCATTTTTACTTTTTACTATTATTATTTAAATAGTGTATCTATTATGTTATTGTAATTAACTTATTGCTTTTTATAGAAAAATGAACTTAAAATAATAATTAAAACATTCATAATAATAGTGATGCTAGAGAAAACTCTTTGATCCGTATTTTCCTCTTCTATATTGAATTTCACTTACTTATACAATTATTTAATTTTTATTTTGATAGAACAGTGGGCAATCGGGCAGGAGCCTCACCCAATGTTAAGTGTTAAGTGTTACCGCCGCTCATGGACACTCTATACCAGAGCAGTCGCGAGTGTGTTGCCGGCTTTTAAAGAATTTGTACGCTTTACGCTTTTATAGCATGACCCTAAGTCGGTGGGCATCGGGTTCCACAAAGGGGTGGTGCGCGGCAGAAACTTAGAAAAACGCTTAGTTGTGCAATGACGGACGTCGAGGTGATACGAAATACCTGCTGCAAAACCAGTTGCTTTCTATAATTTTTTATTTATTACACATTAGTAACGTATCCATAGATTCCTATATCGGTATAAATTTGGGTTCATTCAAACAAAACTGCTTGAAACTGATTAATGGCCTCTACTGTGTGTTCAATAAATACAAAGATCTAGCGCCGTTTATCAATGCGCAACATATATATATATATATTTCAACACATCATATAATTTTTATTATAACCGGTTATGTAAAATGTACATTTAGCCATTTTGTATCCTACAAGAATACCATTAGATCAAGTATTCATTTCGTTGTGGCACTCTTCAACACAAAACCGAACGAAGTCCTCTGCGACAAACCCCATTTTCGATGTACTTCTTTTATACCAATTATAAATGTAAATTTTGTTGTACCAATATTCAATGTTACTACGGGCAAAGCTAATCGTAAGCCACTTGTAACATTTAATTTTTTGTATCTATGAGCAGAAATTTATAATGTCAAATCCCTTGTTATGTTTGCCATAGAAAGCATCCAAAAGAGCGATTACTCATTTCGATGATTTAAAACTTAATTTTGCTCTTGAGATATTAATAAAATCTGAAAATATATTATTATAATCAATACCAATCCACTAAACTGTGTAAACATATCAATTGAAATGCCAAAAAAAAAGTTCAATAAAGTCTAATTACCAGACCGCCCACGGGCATCCTTTTCGTAATGAAATAATTCCTATTGTTCAGACTATTTGACCCGATATAGTCTGCCCTTCGGTTTGCATTGTACTCAATGATTTATTGCTTATTATCTGGTGGTCATTGAACTTGTGATCTATGTGGGATTTAGCAAAACGATGTTAAGAATGAGAGATTTCATTTTAATATGTACCAAAATATAATAAGAATGTAGCCCTTAAATTACTACACCACAGGCTTGACCAATACATAGACTATAAGAAATTATCAATAAAGGTCTCAAGACGGGGCACTGACTTTACACCAGATATACAGCGTGCAGATTTAAATAATATATTAATTAGTTGTTATTCAAAAATATATACTATTGTACCGCCAGGGCCCATTACTTATATTACGTTATATACCTTATATAACTCAGCAATATGTATAGCATGTATATGTGTAACAGTTCATACATTTCCTTGTAAACTAGGCGATTAAAAGAGAGAAGCTACATGCCAATCCTTCTAATCCGCTTTACGCGCTTGTGTTGGTAACTAGTATTAAATGTAAATTTAGACATTCTAATTTAATAGCATACTCGTAGTATATATATATATACTTACAAAAATAAAAAAAGGAAAAAAATGATTCATGTTTTCATTGACCTTCCTATGTTTATTCAAATTGGACTTTCGACAATCATCCGAATTTCATAACAATAAACACTTTGAACCACTGAGCCGATTGGACATAAAGCAAACATTTCGAAAACCCATTTTCCTTATTCCCACACTCACGCGTGACCACAATTAATGAGCAGGTAGAATTGGCAGCTCACAAACATTGGCAAAGCGCTGGAACCAAGATGCCAACTTTAATTAATTTTCAACGACTGCCTCTTTCAGTATATCTTTTCTAGAGTAAGTTTTCATTGAACTTTTCTTAAAGAAATTTATGTTATCTACAAGATAAGATTACTTATATTCGTATACAGAATCTATTGCGTTTTTAATTTAAAGCGTTAATAGTTTAGATAAAACCAATTTTGACGCAAGCAAAAAGTAATTAAGAGAGAGATGTTTGATACTAAAACTTTCAAAAATTAAAAAAAAACTATGTGTGAAGTTTTAATTTTTATGTTTAACGTCCATTATTAAGTATGATAAAATTATTAATATAACTTTTTTCAACATCTAAATACGTATTAGACTTTTCTTTAAATGATTATTTTTTAAATTTAAATTTTTAAGTTTAATATAAATCTAATTTTGATAAATACTAAAATAATTAAAGTGGATGAAACGAAAAAGCGACATTAAAAAGAGACAGACCGAGTAATATAGTTAAAAGTATACACTGTACAATGCTTCCTATCTTATTTTCTTCCACATTAAACTTTATAAATTTATGCGCCTGCCTCTTTTTACTGTCACCACAACGATGGTAAAGAAGTTTTCACCTCAAAATTTCTCACTATAGAAACCCTTGATAGTATAATATTTTTTTAATTATAAATATTTTAATATTTTCTGACTGACGTGATTCAATAAGGCTTATGGCATATAAAGCTATATTAGGTCCTTACATATGAAATTGGCGTTTTGTCGTACTGGCCACTTTGACCTCAAATACCTCATCTTTGGTTAGGAATTTCAAATTCAAATTTGTACAGCTATTTACTCATGTATTTGTGCTTCGATGACCGTCATTCATTTGTTTTTTTCTTCTGTTTTTTTCTGTTTGCGTCACTCATCTTACAAAGTAGAAAACTTAAAGTATCGCATTATTTACGAGTACGAGTTCCGCCGTGGCACTAGTGCTGCGGAAACGACTCGAAGGGTAAATTATGTGTATGGCGGTCATGTTGTAAAAGAAAACACAGTTCGTTTTTGGTTCCAACGTTTTCGTTCTGGAAATTTCGACCTGCAGAACAAGCCCCGTGGACGGCCTGAGACCCAAGTTGATAATGAAGTATTGAAGGCTATTGTGGAAGCGGATCCATCGCAAACCACGTCCGAGTTAGCTGCAGGCTGCGATGTTAGGGAGTGAGTTTTAATTCACTTGAAGCAAATTGGGAAGATTAAAAAGCTTGAAAGGTGGCTATCTCACGAATTGACTGCAGCAAACCGGAAAACGCGCGTCGACTGCTGCGTTACATTACTGAACCGGCACAATAATGAAGGTATTTTAAACCGAATCATTAGCTGTGATGAAAAATGGATTCTTTATGATGATCGGAAGCGCTCAGCGCAATGGTTTGATCCTGGCCAGCCAGCCAAATCCTGCCCCAAGCGAAAATGAACCCCAAAAAAGTTACTTGTAAGCGTTTGGTGAACTAGTGCCGGTATTGTTCATTGCAGTTTTCTCAAATCTGGCCAGACTATTACGGCTGATGTCTATTGTCAGCAAATGCAAACCATGATGGAAAAGCTAGCGGCTAAACAACCTAGGCTGGTCAATCGCTCCACGCCACTGCTACTTCACAACAACGCTAGACCACACACTGCACAACAGACGGCTACCAAATTAGAATGTCTAAGACATCCTCCGTACTCCCCGGACCTTGCTCCAACAGATTACCATTTTTTTCGAAATTGGACAACTTCTTGCAAGGGAAAAAATTTAACTCTGATGGGGCAGTCCAAATCGCCTTCACAGATTTTATTGATTCCGGTCCGACTGTTTTTTTTAGTAAAGGGATCTATGAACTACCAATGAGATGGCAAAAGTGCATAGAAAACAATGGTTCATACTTTGATTAATTAAATATATTATATTAAAAAATATTCGACTTTTTGTTCCTCCCATACAAAACGCCAATTTCATATGTAAGGACCTAATATTTTGATTTCCCGTAAACATACCATTTTTTCTCTTAGCATGCGTCAGCTTCATGACTACAGCTACAAAAATTCCAAATCACAATTCAAAAAAATTAAATAAACACAAAAAAATCTTTATTCATAATCCTCTGAGTTAATTAAATTCAGAGTGATGTCAGGGTACAATTTGTACGTCATCGCGGACTTTATTGAGTAACTTTTCACTTAAAAGTTTTAAGGGAACTCGTTAGGCTCTAATGAGATTACTAATTATCGATTTTACTTGGGCCGTTTGCCGGATTACAGTCAGCTAAGTAATTAAGTCCAATACTTTGTTCTGTACCTTCTAATTTGTTTCTGTTACGTTCAGGATCAATTTAATTTTAATTAATTGTTTCGTCTTGAGAATTTAGATTTAGGATTAATTCACGCTATTATCATTCGAGTTTGTTTAGATATCTTTAGGTTAGGCTTAAAATTAATTGTCAGACTGTAAATAGCTTAGTTTTAGAATAATATTTGAATATATTAGCAAGTTATTTGATTGTTTTAATAATGCTATGATCAAATTGATTCAAAGAGATTTTTATTACAACAGAGATATAATAATTGCCTTTATTTAGGGAACTTTGATTAACTTCAGCTGTTTTTAGTTGTGTTTAGTTTAATATAAAAAGTTTTCAAAATAAGGAGCAGCTTATATAAATTACAATACTATACATTAATTATAGCTTAACGTTACCTGATTTTTTAACAAAACTAGTTATTAATATAACAGTTTTTTAATAACCATTTTAGCATAAAATTGTGTACTAAAAATGCGTTTTATCCATAACCAAATGACGCCATAAGCTAACAATGGTCATTCTCTCTCAAATCCTATAAAATATAGCTGGTAGATAAAATACTTAAAGGCACTCACTTTTATAAGCTCAGTCACATAATCGAAGCATAAAACGCGCAGTGACTTTAAAGTTAGGAAAACTTTTGAGATTCACAAGTACGACCTTCATTGCCCGGCCGTCTAGGATCGATCTTTTAAACAAAAGATTTCTTCGCTTGATAATAATTGGATATTTTAAGGCTTTTCATTAACTTTAACTTATATAACTAAGCACAGTAAGTGTTTAAGTGGAACGGTAATTATGTTTTAAATAAATGGAAACTTATAATTTAAAATTTTCGTATGTATGTATGTTTGGGTTAGGCGTAAATTGAAATATAAATTCGTTTTATAGTAAGAAAAAATGCCGAAATAGAAAAGTTGGTAGCACAGCCCAACATTATAGACGAATACATGGGCCATTGAATTCCTTCACTGGAACACATTGAGCGCATGTTCCAAGATCGTGAAGGAAGCTTACCTGAGCTGGCCTATTAGTCGGAAACCATTCAGCCGAGGTACTACTGTAGAGGAAAACCCGCTCTAGCTGAAAGCAATTGGTGGGAGATGGCACAGGACAGGGAGCAGACGGAAATTCATATTTCGGAGGCCAAGACTTTTAGGCTCGCAGAGTCAGCGGAAATCCCTCTTACTTATCAACATAATAGCTTTAAGAAATACAGTGGTAATTTTTACTTAGTTCGACTAAGATAAATTATTATAGTTCGATAAAGGTAAATTATTGAGCATTTCAATTCTCTTAGCTCAGTATTCCACGTCAAAGTCAGATCAAAGATTTGAAAACAGATTGCTACTCAAGCAACTTCATTCCAGAATGTATCTTCTATGCAGCGTCGACCAATTAACACTATTTTGCTTTATTCTGCGATTCAAGTAACAATTCAATAGCGTTTTTGAACAAATGTTTCGACTTCATTACACGCTGTGTTTTAAACAAATAATTAAATCTCCATTAAAAACATGTACCTATTTATGTATAATGTCGAATCCTTTTATTTATAAAAGAAGTAACCAGTAGGTCTAACAGCCTGTAATATTAAAATAATAAATCAAATATATGCTATTGTTATAGGTAAATCTCTAAATATGCAATGTTGATTCAAAAGATGTTTTTTTTTTTTTTAATGAAACTTACAGGAACATTTATAGAAAAACAAATGATTTCCTATTTCTATAAACTTCATAACTTCTGGGGTATTAACTATTTTAACATGTGTGCAGGCTACAAATATAAAAAAATATAAATTAATTAAGTAATATATAACTGTAGTATGTTAGTATACAAAAGTATGAGGGTGTGAAATTGAAAATCAATTACCGTCTAAGATTTGTAATATTAGCGTGTTTAAACAATTCAAAAAGGCTTAAAACATACAGTATGATATCAGAATGAGCCTGGAAGCCCAATTTTCTCCTTTCGTGCGTAAAACCTCGTTTGGATATATTTCCTTAGAATCAATATGAAAATATTCAGGCCGTAAACAAGGAGGGTAGTGAATAAGAAGTAGGAAACAATCGTTATATAGTTTGTAATCTTTGGCAAGTTGACCCTCTGCGCAAAGCACTACTTTGAATAATTTTGTTAGTTTAGCCACAGTTTATTGAGTTGTAGTGGGAAAATTCAAAATTCAAAAATATGGCTAGGGAGCTGTACAGAATGCAGAATGCAATGCCGTAAGCAGACGTTTAGTGACATATTTTTTTTCAAATGCGATTCACTACCATAAGGTCGAAGAGAAATTTTTACAGCCAGCTTTCAAATAAATTTGTATTTGCTATTTATTGTGCCAGTTTTATTATACCAGTTAAAATGTTTGTTTTTAAAATGTGACCCCAGTCACTTTAGGAGATTCATTTTGTTAAATTAGTAATATAATATAAAGAAATGGGCCCTTATCAACTTCTTTACTTGAAATATTTACATATTCATGTTCCAAACATACACTAAAATGTGTGTACCAACTGAAAGGTTTCTTACTGTAGCTGACCAGTCCATCACGATGCCTATGCAAATTGGGGCTAGATTGAGTTTGTGCCTTTGCAAAATGTTTTAGTACTTTTATCTTGCAAAATATATGGGTATTTTGTATAATTTTCCTTAACGTTTCGTGCAAACTTTTAGATGTCTAAAGTATAATTTTGACGGAATATTTCTGTTAACAAATTTACCTAAGAATAAGGAACTTTATTTAGAGGCTTTGTCAAATCCTTATATATATAAAACTAGACAAGTCAATACAATACACACAAAATCGTTATCTTTACGATTCAATCTTACAGCTGATCGTTCTTGTAATTCATGAACAAAGACAATCAAGGAAAACAGTGATGAAACGGGCTACTAATATAGCCTAAACAAAGTAGTGGCATAAAAACAATATATCGCTGTCAAAAAATATGATTGAAAGTTGAGGGGTGTCGCAGGCCGGATGAACGAATAATGACATGTCACCGGGCGAAGATAAATCTTAGGTCATAGTTAGATGCACTCAAAAATTGTTGCGATTTATAAACCCTTGCCGGTGGACCGTGACGTGGACACTCGCGAACATAATCTTGTATTTAGAATTACTGTTTAATAAAAATAAAACGCACCAAAAACTCTAAAGGCTTTTACCAATAAGAGAAATATTTTACTGTTTCGTTTATTGTATTATATAACATATATAAAAACCAGTCGAAGGCGCCATTTGTGTTTAAATTACATAAAACATGATAAATCAAATCGAAATTTTAATTTTACTTGCTTACAATTTTTGAAAGGAAAGAAATCCTTAGATAACATAAATTAAGAAAATATGTTCGATGCTTTGTTTTATTTATTTAAGTATTTAAGACTTGTGTGCATAACTGTATTTGATGCCTGGATAGTGTTGTGTGACAAAAAATATTATAAACGATATTCGATCAGAAATGGTGACGCCATCAATAATGCTGCAACGCCTAAACTTTCCTTTCAAGGGGTGAATATTTTCTGTATGTTTTGTTCCGAATCATATTTTCTTGATATTTTTTTACTCATATTGTTTAATGCTTAGTATAAATAAATTATCATTTAAAAAATCGTATAATATATGTAAAATTATTTTACTTTTATTAAACCAAACTCATCGAAAAACAAAAAAAAAGTTATCTCGCGTATTTTAAAATATAGAAACTTATAACATAACTTTACCTTAGATTTGGGTAAATACAAAACTACTGAATTGTATGAATAAATAATAGAACTGGAAACTATCGTGTAGAGTCAGTGATTTTACCATTTATCGATAAAATTCCTTTTCATTGGAAGCTTTGTTGATCGATACTATTGTCTCGTTATTCGTTTGGTTCGGCTCCAGGTTCGGTAACGCGTCCTTTGGGAAGTATTCACGCGATGAATGACGGCGTTTCGGTCATTTATCGATTATCATATACATCACTATAGGCCCGATTACACTCTTATTATAAAAAGCTTTTCCGATAGTTCTTAATCCAGGATGGATTTTTTTTTTAGAAATAAGGTCCATGACATCTACGTCTGGGCTGCAGATATCCTTATTTGTTTTATGATCATTTGTCAATCTAATAGGCATGTAGGTGATCAGCGTCCTGAGTCTACCACACGCTGTCGATTTTTAGGCCTAAGGCAATCCGGTTTCCTCACGATGTTTTCCTTCACCGTTCCAGTGAATGTTAAATGCGCACATAGACAGAAAGTCCATTGCACAGGGGATCGAACCTACGGCCTAAGAGATGAGAGAGACACTCCGAAGAGACTAGGCAAACGTTTCCTTCAATGCCTACATTTCGAAGATAAGTAAGAGGCCTATTTTCGCCAGTTTGTTTAGTGCTTCAGTCAAAGTGTGCCATTAGGAGGTACAATTAATCTAGCTAATGAATGTTTGCACGGATGTGACCACTCCATTTGCCAAACAACTGGTCAAACCCTCGATATTTGCAGAACTCTCCACATCTAATGAACACACATTGTATTGAAATTAATCCATATTATACCATAATCATGATGTAATACGCAAATACAATATTCGATTACAACTATACAATATTTAATTTTCAAATGTCTCCTTTCATCACCCCGTAATGTGCCTTTGTTTAGAAAATAGTAATTATCAAAGAAGTAAAGTTACGTACTATTCAATAATACTTCTACGTATGTATATCATAAAATATATAATATGCTGAACCAGAAATCTTTAATACTATTATTCAATATGTTAGCTCAGTTTTGGATTTACAGAACACTATGGAAAGTGTATTGTGAATCGGACCGTGAAAGTCTTTCAGGTTTCCCGAATATCCTTAATATTAGTAAAACTTAAGAAAAATATGTAATGTGTACCAACAAATGTTATTTTAAATAGAATTGAAAACCGAAATTGTGCACTACATCTCTCATCCCCCGATAACAATATAAGTAAAAATCTTCATCTCCATTTCAGTAAATGTTTGGAAAGTGTATTTTGACGGGCTTCGAACCCCACACAGGGGCACACATAATGAACCGGAGTAACGAGCACGAGCTGACGTCACCTGCCACTCTGATAGTGGCTCTCAACATCATTTGCAATATAATTACTTTAAGAGGACCGGTTGTTATGATACAAATAACTAGAATTTGTAAGCATTGTTGTTAAGCTCTTCACTAAATTATTTTATAATGTTTTTAAAACGAGCCTCCAAGACGTCCAAATAGAACAGTAATCGCAGCCCATGTACACCCAGTTTGGTGGGACCGTTGCCGGCCTTTGACGGAGGAGTATACTCTTTCTTAAAACAATTGCAGGTCGTATCTCTCAGGGAAGACCCAATCGGGAGTCGATTTTATAGCTCGCTAGTTCGCAAAAGAAAGTGTCCTGTGAAGTCGACCGTGGAAGACTTTCAGTCATCACGGTTTCATTATGCTGAAAAAAATTTGGATACTGTTTCAAACTCGAACCTATCTCCGTCTCTTATTAGCTGTTTTAGTTGTTTCTATATGTAATAAGCTTACATCGTATATTTTTTTTAAATACATACCTATATATTATATAAGTGAAACGCAATATGCAAATAGTATAACAATTTTTTTTACGTCCAAATTGTTTTCATTATTCATACGAAATCTCTCCATCAAGAACTTGCATTCCCCGGAACTCCTGCCCAATTTAACTCACAGAACACTCAAATAAACAAAATGCAATCAACATCCACTGTATTGTAGTAAAAAAATAAAGTAGAAAGTTTGAGAAGCAGCATTGGGCCGGGAAAGAATCGTTTTGTAACTCAATTTGCGGCGCTGCACTCCACGGGCTTTGTGGAGAGTACTGTATTCAGTTTAACTTGCTGAATTGCTCTCACATTATATATCAAAGGACTTGAATATATCTCATTATGTACGATGTGGATGAGATAAGAAAACTGCAGTGTAATCTACATCCCTATTTACCATTACGGTATCTTGATTGAAATCAAGACACTAAAAAATATAACCAAACAATGACCACCAAAAAATCATTTTATAGATTTGAATCCTCAGTTCAGTTGACAGACAGACGTCCGTCACGTCCGGGTTTAAATGGTGAAATTTCGTATTTTGCCTGTACGTACGATAATGAACCTCAGCTCCAAGAATTAATCCTGCGCTCCTTTGAAAACTCTCCGTGGTAAATACGGAAGAAGATGCAGAATAAGAGTCACCTCACATATATGCGACAATATCAACTAGTTTTAGTTAGTAGTCTTAGTCTTTCAACCTTTAACTAACTTCTACTCTATTCTTATCATTAAGACGATGGCAGGATTTCCTCGCTGTATTGCGATACTTATCTGTTGAGTAGGGAAAGCACCAGCTCTATTTTCACCGGTACTATTTGAAAGATGTCAACATAATTTTTAATTAGCGACTGTGCACTTGAACCTCACGGCCCAAGAGTCCAAAGGGAACAAAATCGAAGTGTGAAGAAAGATTCTTAAAAAAAAGAAAGTTCAATATTAGAGCCGTTTATTATATGTATTATTTATTAACCGTTTTATAATAAAAATACTATTCTATATAAAAATCTTCAAGTAACAAAGACGCCTCAATAATAACCTCTATAAACTTGCAAAATTGCAATAAATCGGACAATAAATTGCGCAACAAAATCTCCAGTACGCCGTGGACCGTAATGAAATCGTTAGTCACTGTAATGTGTGAGGATACCGTCTAATATGAAATAACACCTATGATAGTCATTACGTCTGGAGTTTGTCTTCATTCGCCTGATCGGAAGATATGGCCGTGACGTATGGCGAATACTTGAGACTTGATGGCTGGACCTAAGGTTTATAATGGCTGTAATAAACACTAAAACGCAATACAACACAAATTTTAGCTACAAACATTACAACGACGTCACAATTTACTCCATTTTATTTACAGCTCAAAATGTTTCTTGTTTGATAAATGTATAATGGAACATGTATCATTTTACATATAGTTATAGTATTTTGTTTCTCGAAGTAATATTAATTTATGTAATATAATATGTGTCTTATATGTAAAATTCCACCTTTTAAGACCAATTTGCTCGTCATTGTACAAAATCTTCAATTTTCTTGTATATGTATTTAGTATACCTTTTAAAGTTATTCACATGGCGCATTTAGACATTAGGCAACGAGAAATGACATTTACTTTTCAAGATATTATTAACTCTCTGGCGGTAGTTTTGATTCGCGTTCCTTTGATAATCTAATTCTTGAAACTCCTATTTATAAAACTGAATTCTATCACTCCTCCTTCACTGTGTAAAGTATCCTACTTTGGAATTCCTTGCCAATGGATATGATACGAGCTCAGTCTCTAAATTTATTTAAAAATCTTTTTGATCATTTTTCTTCTGCCTCGTAATTAGCTACTACTTATATATATTAATTGTGAGTCAATTAACCTTTGGCCGAGCTTTTAGATGTCTGTTTGTATATATTATTATTTATAGTTTTCTTTGGATTTTATTTTATTTAATTTTAGTTATAGTTGCATGTTATTTTTAGTTTTTTTTTTGTTAATTAATTATACACTTCTTTTACTTTACCCTCTGTAGGTGTTTCCTTTTATTCTCCCATATTAGGGTTGCCTGGAAGAAATCGGTTGTTAGCAATAAGGCCGCCTGTTGCCTAATAACTTATGTAACCTACTTACTTTTTTATTGTATAATTGTTTATATTATGGTAACAAAGTATAAATATATAAATAAAATACATAAATATGAACATACAAAAAGTACACAAATTTTTTTATATAAAATCCAATTCCAACAACATAAAAACATTAAACTGGCTTTGAAAATATATCCAAATTCTATCCATCCAAGTTATGAATTTTACTATATTTCAGAAGAATTATTCCAATCTTATTTAGAAGTTTTAGTATTTTCGTGTTATAACATTATATTGATATATAAAATATTTTCTAGGTATTATTGATGAATTGAAGAACCCGAACATCGATGACTTAAAGAGCTCTCGATAAATCATTAGAACCTCATCTCATTAACGATTTAAGGAGTACTCAACTCAACAGCTTAGCGTGACCGTCCTACACTTGAATTTTCCCTAAATCATAGAATTTCGGTTAATCAACTTCGATTCCCTTCGAATACTCTGAAATTTTTCGTTTAAGCATATACTTAGCGTAATGAATCAAATGCTACCCAAAATTTGGTATTATATTAACTAGATTATTTAAATCATATAAAGAAAAATCCAATACAAAACATTTAAATAAAGCCATCTACCAATATGCTATGTTGAATGTTTTTTATGTACAGAAAATCAGGGAAAATGTCAGAAATGAAAATAATGCTTGTGGAAGAGTATTGCCGATCTAAGCTGTGATGGGCTGATAATGACAGAAAATATGTGGCTACCAATATTGAAACCACTACACTGTTCTGAGTGTGGAAAAAAATGTTACTATAAATATAATGATACGAAATTAAAAAGATTAACTAAAATTCGAATAACTGAAAAACTACCGCCATTGCAAATGTTTTGATCACTCAACGAACTTGTCAACCAGTTTCTATAGATCTTCCCTCTTAAGAGGGATTGTTACCACAGGGGGCCTCGTTTTCTTGAAGTCTCATTAGACCACCCCAGAGAAAGCGACACTTGTGTCACTTGTATCAAATCTTGATTTGACACTTAAGAGTGAGAATTGGAGAAAATACTTATGAACACAAAATACATGTGAAAGTGTGCTAAGAAAAGTCAAAAGTCTAATCACTTATTTCAATTTCAAAATTACAGTTGAAAAAAAATGACCAGTTGTCCCTTCAAAAAGTTATTTTTATATAGAGAAGAATTAATAAAACATATATAGGCGAGCATCGGTCTATATAAATATTACTGTTGCAGGTTCTACTACTATAAGCTTCTGAGACAGTTTTTCTGTCTTTGATAACTACATAAAACTGATAATAATTTTTACCCTTTTTGTTTTCTTTTTCTATATTTAATAGTTATTTTCTTATTCATTTCCTTTTTGTTTAAATTGCTTAGTTTTTGGTCCATTAGTTCTGTCTAAGTAACTATATGTTACAAGTTTTTTAGAACATCTTGCGCTGACCTTACCAAAAATGTTTTAACCGTTGTTACCTGGAAGAGATCGCTCAAAAGGGATACGTCAGTTGCCCTCCTTTTCATTTAACTATTTTAGTTGTACTGTATTTCTATATATTTAAAACGAAGTGTAAATAAATAAATGAATAATAATATCCACCTAATAAAAGAGAATCAGAATATTCATTTAAATCTTAAGCGATTTGTAATTTATCGTAACTGTATTAAAACCTCACTTTATTTTTTATTTTATTATAACCTTCAATTATTTTACACTTTTTTTATTTTAATAATTCCATGAGTGAGATAAGGACAAAGCTGCAATAGGTTTTATATTGTACATTAATAAACAGAAGTTTAAATCTTTAATTTTTGAACAAATTTTCAGTAAATAGCCTTAAGGGGGTGTTTATCATAAAAACATGTCCATGGCTTACTCACAACTAAGTTCTATATGTAAATGAAGCCAGCCCTAAATAAACAGAGCCCTGGGCATAGACTAGTGATCTCGATTCAAATCCCGTGTGACACGACTCGGCTTAGCTAGGCTAAATAGTATAGATTACACTGAAACACCATCAACGAAGAAACTTAGAGAAAATCTTTGCACCCCACCCGACAGATCGTTAGGGCTGAACAAAACTTACTAATAAGATATTTTAATTTTTAACAAATAGCAATTATAATTCCAGACATCTAAACTCAATTTATTATAATATAAAGTTTTTAAAAGAAAATCTAATAAAATTCATTACAAGGCATGCCAACGGGTGTCCTTATTGCTTTCGAGCGATTTCTTTCAATCCTAGCAGGAAAAAATAATAATAAAAGGAAATATTAAGGGTAAAGTGCAAGAAATGCATAACCAAATCAACATAAATAAAATTACATGTAACACTGAAAAATTATACAATTACCAAAATTAATCTGAAATAATACAAAAAATATTAACTTATAAAGATAACTAATAATAATAACTTACATTAATACGTAAAAACTAAAAGCTGATTTCACGGAATAGTCCAACGCAATACAAAAGAAATATATAAATCACAAAAATCACGAACAGCATATGTAATGATTTGATTTGATTATTTATACATTGTTATTGATTGTTTAAGAATTGCTAACCTCACTGAAGTGTCAAAAACCAAAGTATTGACATACTTTTTTTTTTAAATTCTGCGCTGTATTAGCGAATACCAAATGTTATCTGTTAGTTTTGTTCTGTAGTTAAACTTGGTAAGGGATGATGACGACGAAACGATTGTGCATTCAGTTCAACCATGATTGGTCAACAGTTCCAATACGCGACTCGCAACATGATTTACTTAAATCATACATTGGCCAAATGTTTATTATAAAACTACAAATAAATGCGATTTTTATACCAAAAAATCTTATATTTTATACATTTTCTATGTAACTAAGTTTTGAGTGACTAATCACAATCAACCCCCAAAAAACGATTCGTATTTTGTTTAATTAATTTCAATTAGTGGCAGCCCTAGAAGCTTGACAATAGTATCGCAAATAATATTTGTTCCGGATTTGTTTGGCACGCTTGTCGGATTCAATTATTCATGGAATAGTTTATAATAATACATCACACTTCCACTTTTTTCTCGTTTCCACAATTTCTTGCTGCATTTCACATTAATATTAAGATTTGTCATTTTATTTTCCTTAGCTATTTTCTTGATATGCTTATTTATTAGTTTGAATATTAAGCTTAACACATTATTGGAAGTGACAAATATTTCGCCATTTTTTCATTTATGCATATTGTTATATTAATATAATCTTTCAATAAACATTTACACCATATGAAATAAGCGAATAGTGAAATAATTACATAACATATGGTGACTTTAAACCACGAAGATTATATTATATTATTAAGAAGTTTTTAAAAACCTTAAAAGCTTTATTAACTGTTAGAATCTAGTCCCTCACTGAAATGCGTTGATTCTTTGACTGGCTAAGGACTTGAAAAGGAAAGTTAAATTAATGCCAAACTAGTTTTCACTCCTGGAACTTAATATAGATATCTGTATTTAGGGTCAAATACTGAACACAGCCATAATTTACAACTGCTGTCAGGTCTACACTCTATATGTATGTTAACATGACACCTATACAAACAGAGCTTCATATATCTGTTTTAACATTTCATTATTAGTCCTTTTCTTAGCTCAACGAATAAATATCGCAATACAGCGAAGAAATGCCAGCATTAAAGGTACCACAGGGACCAAACTTTTAAAATATGTTTAAGTGTAATAGGCTATATATAAATTTACATTTGTAACCCTAAGGAATATATAATATACCTGCTTATAAACAATCATGGAGCTGATCTGGCCATAAGTGGGTATAGAGCCGTTGGTCAGTTCCAGACACTTTAAAAGCTTGGTATGAGCGTTATGTTCGTATATCGTACTATCAATAGATACAACAACACTTCGACTGTCAAAGACCAGAAAAAATTGGGGCAACCGCGTGCTGTTAGAACTACAAAGGCCGGAATTCGTCGAAACCCCATTAGGAAGCAACAAATCTTATCGTGAGAAATGAAGATTCCTGCCAGATGAACACCACAGAAATATTCTCTTAATGGCGATGAAAAAAAAATCACGTTTGAAGAACACTACAATGAGCAAAATAATAAAGTGTATGCTCACTGTTCTAAAGAAGCTGTAATCGTAAAGGTACAAAGTGGTCATCATCCTGCGTCAGTGATGCTTCGGTGGGGTTATCTATCAGTCACAAAACTACATTTTTGTGAAAAGTATGTCAAAACTTCAGCCAAAGTGTATCAAGACGCAGTCTTGGATCATGTGATACTTCTCAGCGATACACTTTTGACTTTCCAGCAGGTTTCTGCACCTGGTCACAACACGAACTACCCAAACCTGGCTTGAAACCACCGTTCCGGACTTTATAAGAGCTGAAGACTGGCCCTCATCTAGCCCAGACCTCAAGACGGTAAAATTGAATCTGTTCAAAAATCTTTGAAGCAAGCACTGGCGAAATTTCGCTTGGAAAAAGTGTGTAAATCCATAGATTCGTGGACAAACAGATAAAAGGCTTGCATAAAAGCCAAAGGTGGCAATTTCAAATAGAATATTGTTTTTTTTTTTGCTGAGACTTGTGAATAAGACTGAGAATAAAAATGTAGGTATAACTTTTAATAATATAACATTACTTCATTAAAAAAAATGTATTTACATTTGTAACAGAACTAATGGCTAGATTATATGGAGGTATATGATTTATGTCCACATGTTAACAAGAATTAACGTTCTTAAAGGTGTCATGCATCAAGTTTTTAGCTAAACATAGGTCGAAAATAGAGAACAAGAAGGTTTAAGGTCTAGAAATCTAAATAAGGTTTAAAAAAGCCAAATCTTTACAAATGTTGAATGTACAGTTTAGATTTGATATATAGGTACATTTGTTTTTTCATTATCTTAATATCCTAACTTACTTCAGTATCAATGATCGGAATCCCTTCACGGGTAAAGCTCTCCTCCAGCTTTCGTTTCAGCTTTCGATGTTATATATATCAAATCAAAATATCTTTATTCATATAGGTAAACATGTACACTTATGAACGTCAAGAAAAACAAATTAAATTAACTGTAAATTTACATTTACAACCAGTTCGCAAGTCAAGGGCGTAGAGCGGGTAAGAAGAACTGGCAAGAAACTTTCCGCCACTCTTTTCAATCGCCAAGTTTTTAATACAAATTGTTTGAACTGGAGCAAATCAATCCCAAGGATTAGGATCATTTAGGTATTCGTCACATTTATAAAAGGCTTTATTAATTAATTTGCTTTTAACAAGGGCTTTGAATTTATTAAGTGACAGTTCTCTAATTTCGCTTGGGAGTTTGTTGTAAAAACGAATACAATTTCCATATAAGGAGTGGTTTATCTTCTGGAGCCTGATTGGTCGCACACTCAAATTAGTTCTATTACGCGTATTATACTGGTGAAAGTCACCATTTGTTTTAAAATCGTTTAAGTTTTTTTGTACATACAACAAGGCTTCAAGAATATATTGACCGGATAATGTCGTAATATTTATGACGCCCCCTATATATATATATATATGACGCTAGAGCATCATATATATATATAGGGAGGTAAATAGACGGTAATTTTTAATATTCACTCCGTCGTTTCCTCGCATCTACAATATTTATATTTCAAATATAAAATGCAGAATCAGCGCTCTGATATATGATTGTCAAAACGAAAAAATAGTCCCGCAGCTCCCTAATTCGACAGTTCCGCACGTATAGTCAATTCCAATACATCATTATTATAGATATTCCTCATTCAAGCCGTGTGCGGGGAAAATTGACATTGTTGACAATCTTTTTGTTTGTTTCTCCCTGATGTTGCTTTATTTATCTTCGAAACGTATTTAGTTGGGTTTTGGGAGACAATTTGATCCTTGATTTCAACAAAGTTATTTCGATAATAATTCGGGAATGTTACGTGTGGGAACTGGAAAATTCGATGATTTTAACTGGATAGATATTTTGTGCTCGCTTTTGTACATTTGTAATACATTGAATTTTATTTATCTACAATTATTTCTGTGTAAAATTTTATATAAGTCATATATTCATTACACCATTATAACAAAAAAGTTTTTATATAAATAAAATGTTTATTGGATGAAAAGTGTTGGGTCAAGGTAACGTTAAAAATGAAATAGTTAAAATACATTTTTATCATATCGTTAGAATGGAAATGCAGTTAACGTATGCTTCTCACTTCTCAGAGTTCATTATAACTATCGCAATAATTACTTTGCCGTGAATCTGCGTATTTTGTCCGTCAGATCTAATGTATTACAATTGCAAATGTAAGTTGTTTTTGAAAATAATTAAAAATAATATATAATGATTAAAACTGCTGTATTACGATAGCTTGAACCGTAAATATATTATATTTTTTGTGTTAAAAATAAAAATATATGATAAAAATCTGGCAGTTTTGTATCGTATCGTAGATTTATGCCGGTATGTGTCATACCGGATTCTTCACAATTTCCTTCACCATGTGTTAATAGCACAAAGCCTCACGAAAGAGTCCACGATGAACCAGCTAATAGTACGTCTGAATATCATACAAGTAAAATAAAGGCCGTCATTCGAAGGACCACTCAAACATCATCATCTGATTTCAATAAAATTACAATTTTAAACTGGAGTGCGCCAGATCGCCGCCGCGTAAATATTTATCTATTTCCAAACAAAGGGTGCGTATTACAGTCTTATATAGAAGCGTAATGAAGGCCTTAAAACCTCGTTGTTATCAGGAGTGATAAAGATGTTTTAGTCAACTTGTTATCATATATTACTAACAAAACATTTCCATTCCAACGACTCAAACTGTAAACAATTTAACAATAATAAAGAGTTGTTTAGTTAAATAGTAGTCTATTTTTAAGGCTATGAAGTATGACATATACATATTTTTGTTATGGGCAAATGAGCAAGCGGATTAAGTGCTTACCGCCGCTCATGGACACCTGCAATACCAGCAACCACCTGAAATACCTGGAATGGCTGCTTCTTCCATAACATTACATACAGTTACAACAAAAGCAATAGATGAAATGGAAATCCTTTTGGTTATTTGTAGTTGCTTTAAAGGCGCTATTGTATCTTCGAAGGAATAAGAGAATAAACAATGAAACCTAAGTAAAACTTTAAATAACAAAGAAAGATTTTAAACCAACAACAAAGATTTGAACTGAAATAGTTTTCAAATGAATCCGACTTTGGCAACTGACTTAAGTCAATTGTAAGAATGGGAATGCATGTATGGAAGGGCTACTAGGCTTTTGGCCCAACTGGCTTGATGAGTTCGCCAACTTATCATTTTCAGGCTTCTATAGAGGGACGGATACGCGCGAGGCGAGTATACCCTTTTGAATGTCTAAAAACACCACTGGCTGGAATGGATATGTTGGAGAATCTCATAGGAAAGCCAGAGTTAGAAGAAAGATAAGTTACTATAATTATTGATACAAATTCACTTCACATTTGTGATGTCAGGAATATTAATTACTGTTCGGTGTAACAGAGGCCTCTCGACTACAGAATTAACATTTATTAGGCAAGAGAAGAGCTACGTTAATATTAGTTCATTCTATATTTCCATTCAAACCTACAATTGAATTTCAATTGTTAGTATTCATGCTGGTTTATTATAAAAGGATTTCTATCTTTATTAAGGGTTTTTGTAACAAATGCTTTAAGTTATTCAAAGTCAAAGTCGAAATAATTTTATTCATACAGGTACACTTATTAACATCAGAAAAGAAGTTAAATTAATTTTAAATTAACATTTACTACCAGTTCACAAGTAAATGGCTTAGAGTATTGATGTTAACAATATATAACATTTGTGCTAATACCTGTTTTTTTTGATTTATTTAATAAATATCGTTATATAATTATAGTTCCTAGCTTGCTACTAAAATCATAAAATTATACTAAATATAGAATTTAATATTATAGAATCCATAAAGATATGTTCTTATAAGACATTACTTTTCATATTGTCCATTAAATAATGTTTATTAGTTTACAATAAAATACGAGCGATAAGGACAAAATATATGAATGCAAAAGAGTGAAGCAATATATAATTGAAAGTCTAAATAAAACTTAAAACGCTTCGTTGAACTATTGATCTATTTGCAATAATATAAAGTTTCAGTTCTTCAAAACAAAGCAAATCGCAACGGTTAAAGAGAGATAGCCAGAATTCTTCGACAGTCGAATTAAAGTTAGCAAAAATGTTTCGTAGTCCCACTTCTATCAAACATTTGTGGACCGGTGCCTGCATACTCGCCATTTGTTTTAGACTTTCAAAAGTATTCTACTTTAGTTTCAACTTTTGTAAAGACATTTCATGCGACTTACTTGGAATAAATTCCGCCAGTCAATGTTTGAATTTAAAAAGGCAAATATATAATATTTCACATTTCGATGTATGCTTGTAAAACCGTGAAAAATAATGACTAGCAAAATACCAATTTATAAGAACATATGTACCTATAATATTTATAAAAACATATATAGTTTACCTAAGTCAAAATCTAGCAAGAAAAACTTTCCAAGTCAGTCCAAGGAAGTCCGGTTTTTTCGGCTCTTAAGTAAAAAATGATCTTGTGTTAGATGGATGCTAATAATTTTTATTTCACAATGCCACTTCGCACATGAACTGCTTACTCCTTACCGCCTTTCATATAGGTCACTTGTATTGTAGCTTTTCCTTGTCATTTCGTACCTACAGTGATAGTAGTAAGGTATACTGGACGATAAAAGCAAATCCTTTAGAATCCTTTTATTTTAAGCAACTCTTTTGTTAACGTTTAATATCATTGAATCTACAACATTTTATATAAGGAACAATTGAAGTGGAAGCCATTCAAATAGTAAGTTAGACAAAAGCGTAGCGGAATCAAAAGTAGTTCGGAAGTTCACCGGGAGCCACCTTCGGCCCGGAACTGTTCAAACTTTCCCACTTTCACGTTCCCTTTATCCGACTATCTTAAATTATTATTTTCCCTTTGTTGATACGATTGAATGGCGTTGACGAAATTTCGCAACTTGTATCAATTTTCTTTCTTTCACGAAATCATTGATATACTTACAACTTTCATAGGTTTTTGTTAAAAAAATTGGTCATAATCTTGAACAGCTGCGTTTTGTCTTTACAGAGTTATAATTATATGGGACTTTAAATATAAATATGGCGGAACGACATTAAATCAATCACAGTCAGAAACGGTTGATATTTTATAAATACCATTTTAATAAGTAATATTACAATATCAATCTACCTAAACGTTCATACTATAAATTTAATTCGAGATCACACATTGGCGGAGCGTTTATTAAAAGCCAAAGATAACATCTGAGCGCAGCATCAATATTAATTTTGCTCTCAGCTCCGCTCAAGTGTTCAATTGTAGGTACTCTCGTTGCCTTATTGTTTCATGAGGAGTAATTAATGAAAAACCGCCGCGGCATCTTGTAGTATTTAGTGCTGTACCGTTTTCGAGTAAAACTTCTTTCAATAGAATTCGACTGTCTGTAAAAGCTACTTTTGTTGAATTTTATATACGCTTACAAGAAAAAAATCTGTTGATAATCTTTTGGTTTTCAACAAGTTCTGCTTAATATTTAAATAAATTTGTTAAATGAAACTTAATATCCTGTATAGATCTATCAACGTTTCAGATGCTTAGCAGTTGTGGTCAGCAAGGCTGCGTTATGTGTAAAACTGATGTAGAAACTCTCAGAAATTATATATATACGGAGCAGGCGTAAGTGTTTGTATAATTTGTAGTTTTCTGTTCAAGAGTTAGACACAGTATCAGTTCAGTAAAAATATTCCCTTAATAACCCTTTCAGTATCAATTTTAGCAGCAATATTATCAAGGTTTTCCATATGTCAAAATGAATATGATTACGATACTTAAATAGCAATGATTTTTAGCATCTATCGAGCCAGTCTGCTAGTGAGTTTGAGCGTTAATTATCATAGTCTGGCGCACACACGAGAGCCTCCACATTGAAAGCGCTACCAATGTTGCTGTTCGTGGCTGTGTTTTATGTTCTAACTCATTCGCTGATTGCTAGTTTCCTATTGACTCTTCTGATAAAAGATGTATAGATAAAAAATATTGCAGAAAAAGTGAATGTAATTCAAACGTACGTTGATAATATTTGCACTTAATTTCCACAATAAATTGATAAAAATGTAACACCAAAAGAAGGTTTCATTAATTTTGAATGGCATAGATATACATTTGTTATTAATATTTGTGTTATTCTGTTTCCTTACGACGAGAGCGATAATATTATTATAAATGCCAGAAAATACTTTTTACATACAATAATAATATGCTCGTTTATATCTACACTTTACAAAAGTAGAATATACAGCTGTGCTTAGTTGTGTATCCTAACTTCCTTCAGTACCATTCGAAATTCTTTCATGGGTAAGGGCTTTTTAGAAATGACTTCCAAATATCCATGGATTTGTTTCTCCATTCCCTTCCCGCTAAGGCTTCTATATCATCTATCCACCCAGTTTAGGAGAACTGTGTTTTCCTTCTTCTCTTTGGTCCTTTCCATATAGCTGAAGACAACTTTAAAAATAAAGTACATATGGTGCTAGTTAGTTGTTATCTTTAAAGTTTGTACATAATATGTAGTGCTAGTGCTAGGTGCTAGTTAACAATTTTGTAAAAGAAGTTGTTAATCCCCGTATCCGTAAAAGCATATAAAACTTTTAAAGTTAACGTAGCAATATGAAAAACATGAGCATTTTCAATAAACTCGAAAGCCTTAATATAACAGTACTTACATTCGATACAGTCGCAGCCGATATCTGTTACGTGGAAAATGGCAAACTTTTCCTTGGCGAGATTTACTTTTGCAGTTCATTTCAATATTCGCTGTTTTAAAAGAATACTTTCTTGAAAACCATCCCTTGATGGGATAAATGAATGCTACTTGTAATGTAAGCACGAAGTTTTCAAAATCATTTATTTTACACTTAATGATACTCTGCTAGTTTTGGGTAAGCGAGTCATTAGCACATCAATAAGGGTTTTGCCGCCTAAGGACAGGCTTGGTTCAGTTTAGGTATCCACCCTAGTGAGCTTAAATCTATTTTTAGGCGCAGAATCATCACCTTTGACCTGCACCTAATAAAGAGAGCTGCCCAGGACCGATCGGGCTGGTTTTCTACCCTCTGCCCCACTACGCCGACACGAAAACAATAATAAAATTGAATTTCAAGAATGTGTTGTTGTTTTGACAGTTTGATCTTCCTTGTATTTTTAGTTGGAATTTGGATAATACAAGAATATCATTTCTATTCAAAATAATATAAAATTGGTATTAGGTAAAGGCTTTATGCTGTTAGTAGCTAGGAACATTTCTGTGTTTGTATCCTATAATTTTAGTCATAAACTATACGTTAAAAGTTTAGTTTTTACTGACAGATTTGTTTACTTAATATGTAATATAATATATATTTGAGTACAATAACATATATGAGTACAGTATACCTAATATAAAAGCTCTTTCTCCGGTCAATGTAGTAAGCTCGCTAATTTTCCGGCTCATTTCACAGTCTTATGGACGGCGCCGCAATAGATTCTACATAGATTGTCCGAGATGGGCCTTTTCCACATTTTTCTAACATATTTTGTTGAAGCTATTTGGTTCCGTGGATGTTTTACAGCTTATTCATAATAAGTACTTCTACGAACGATCGAAAAAAATGCCATTTTAATGTAATGATTTTAAGGCAAAAACTTAAAATATCACCTGTGTAGGAAAAAGTTTTATGGGACTGAAGACAAACGAGCAGGAATGTCACCTGCAGCACCGGGAGGCTTGCAAAGATTTTCCGGCCTTTAAGGTAGTGCTAGGCCCTTGTTCTCAGGCCCCAAAGTCGTAATTGTTCGAAATTCCTGGACTGGTATCTGGTTCCATGAAGCGCTAGTGCGCAGTAAGTAGAACGCCAAACGTCAAGGTTTTTGGGGCTTCTGCAACCAGTACTGGACCAGCTCGACTAACCACATTGTAAGTATTAATCGACCAGGACACAGATAATACAATTTGACACTGGTGTATATAATATTATCTACGATTAATATTTTAGTACTTCGCGAATTCCATTCCTTCATAACGCAATAGATTAATGAGAAATACTTAACATAATTAATATTTGTTTATATTTACATAATTTCAAGTTAAATCAAAACTACATCAATACAGAATCAAATTTATATTCGCTATGAAAAATAACATAATAATGTTCAAGTATTTCTATACGGATCTTCAATACCGAAAAGTGAAATAATAAAAAAATAAAAGTCATATGAATAACGCGCACTGGAAGGGGCCCCCTCCAGCGAGGCGTGGGGAATAAATCCTGTCGGGATCATCTCGACTTATTGTATGTGTCGCACTGAAGGATATTGTCTTACTATTGATAATATTACTCTAGATTTCAATTGAACTTTTTCATTGGAAATACATTAAATGTTTAAGTATCAACTTCCATCCATGGATGGATATTATGACAGATACACATAGGAACCTTAAATCTAAATAAAAGTGAATAAAAAGTAAAAAGATATCTAGAAATAACTGTTTTTAACAATGAAGAAATCTTTTTTATTATATACATGTAATGAAACAATTATGTTTCTAAAATTAGATTCATTTAACTATTCATTATCTCTTATGTGATAACTGATGTTTCATTTAATCTGTTTGTTATTCTGTGCAACAGACGCTAGTTTGGGCCTGTCAGTTTAAATTTTAATTAACATATTTTTTTGTAAGAACCTTTTGAATTATAAAATAAATAGAATCAAATTGTTTTCAAGTAAAATAAAAAATGTTATTTCATAAAATACATACTTCAGCAACACATTTAAGTTTGATTCACCATAAATATTTCAAAATGGAATTAATTACTAATAATATTAACTGTACATAGTGTATAACTGATCAGTACTAGTAATTCATAAATGGTTCAAATACTTCAATGAAATAAATCTTCAGAATAAGACCTAATTATGATAGATTATCATTACAATTAGGCAGAGCTGTTTAAAGCGATTTATAATCCAACACGCAAACATCAGTTCGCAATAAATTTATCTTCATAATTATTTCTCTTACCATTACATTCGCTACAATTTATGATTATTATGAATTTTAGGAAAAGTCGCATAAGTCTACTGGATATTATATGGCTAATGGCAGCTAAGATATTTTCTATATTAAGGACAGGAAATTATTTCCTAAACCAATTCCACTTAGGGTCCATGAAGAAAATAAGGCGATTACCAAAGAAAGTATTCTAATTTTAAATTTGCGGCAATGAATATTATAAAAATAAGAACCATTTCGAAGTAACGAACAAACTTACTTCTAACGTACAACTTCTCGTGATTATTGTATTTAATATCTTCTAAATAATATCAAGTTAACTTACTACAATTTCAAGTAACGAAGGTAATTCAGCAAGTATTAATTTACCTGCAAAGGTTGAAGCGTAAATGTATTGTAAAGCACTATCTTGACTGCTTCTAACTCAATTAAAATAAACATTTAAATTCAAATAATATTGGTTAGGTTATTGCTTATATCAAATCAAAACATATGTTTCATACTTCCGATAAAAAACTTAAATTAACAAATAATATCTTTTTTCATGCCCCATTTTGTCACATGATTTATTAATGCAACCTCAAAACTTAAGCAGAATATAACTACTAGTTGATTGATAACGGCCTAGTGCTGAAGGGAAACATCGAGAGGAACCCCGCTTGCCTTAGACCCAAACAGTCGACGGCTTGTGTCAGGAAGAGGAGATCGTTGCCTAACATTGGCAAATGATCAAACAGGTACAGAAATCTGAGACCCAACCTATAAAGTTTGTAGCTTTAATTTTTAATAGTTTCATGAAAATTTGTAATTACATAAATGATACCGCCCGTTTAAGATTCCAAACTTGAACAAATTGTAACAAAGTTATCTACAACTTGAATGTGCCTTGATGATAACTTCAATTGGCAATATAATATTATTAGACTCTTTCACGGACCGATGTCAAAACGGACAGACGGGACAGTAGCCCGATATTAATAATAACGCAGCTGCTATCTATTAGATATAATAATAATATCTTTGAATGAATTATAATCAAGATTGTGATATATTTCAGATTTAGAGAAGAACGAAAAAATAAGAAAGGTATTATATGAAAAGAATTATGTTTAAATACTAGGCTGTGGTCGAGTGCTTTGTTGCCCTTGTGCTATAGAGGCTGTTCGCTTTTCCAGAATATATTTTCATTTTCATGAAAACCTTCATCAGCACTCAAATAGGTGCTGTTGTCTTCGAGGTTTGCTCATTTTGTTTGTGTAGATTAAATGACTTTAGTTTAACCCCATACCTTTATAGTTTTAAAACCTTATATCTTTGTATGTAAGCATATCTGTCTATTTATTATTTTTGTCACACATTACTAGAATCCAAAACAAAAATAAACCCCATTTAAGGTCCCTTTGAGAAAAACGTCACGTTTCGTCAACGACGAAATTAAGAATATTCTCTGAATTTGATTACGTAAAAAAAATAGTTTCGTTATATAATTGCTGCCCAAGGTGAAGAATTGAAATCAATTCACGTCTTTAGGACGAGATATAAATCCAATTTTCATGATCTGTACCCTCAGAGAGCAGTTCCCATTCACGTCACACGTGCAGAGGAATTTCAATCTCCCTTATACCCCCATTTAATCAATTACAAATAAAAAATCGCACGTCAACGTGAGCGGCATACCAATGGCAGATCATTAAATCACTTCGCGCCACAAAACCTATTTAAAAAATCTATTTTTTATTCGAACCCCGCCCAACCTTGAGCACAACTTGATTGTAGGGTCTCCATATTTGGGTTGCAAAAAATTATTTCCTTGATACATAATTTAATTTTAATCAATCATTAAGAAGTTTTGATTTAGTCACCTTCTCAGTTCATATTGATTCTGCAAGAACTAGTCACACACTTAAAAATTAATTATTTTATCATACAATTCCTGGCATTACCATTACCACCTTAGTCGTAAATAAAAATCTTAATTCATGAATCAAGAAATGCTACAGAAAGTATATGCAGACAATGCACACAGAAGTTTTTAAATGCTAAGATAAATCCTATCCTTCACCTATTTATATTAATACCTCCTATATTCTTTATATTAATACCAAAACTACAAAATGTCGTTTAATTTAACTGATGGGTAAAATGCAAGCATTATTTGACACAAGCACTATAACTATAAATTGCCTTTAAGTACATTTGAACGTAACAAACCTCCAAAATCAAAACGCACTTTAGTTTTGTTTAAGTTATATTTGCCTTTAAAAATTTAATAGTCTTATAAATACTGGAAGCTCGTAAAATAAATTGCATTTAGTGCACACTTGGGTGAACTTTATTCCTGAGATGTGAAAAATAAAACGTGTGTTATGTTATTGCTGAATTTACATAAATATTATGAGATAAACATCATACCGTATTTTGTTTCAATATATTTTCTTTAAGTTTTGAAATTCAGCTGTTATGGTTACCGTTCACATTATGTCGTGAAAAATCCTTATTGTCTTTTGAGTAGGTAATTGAACATATATTTTAATAAAATAAAAGTGATTAATTAATTAAATAATTAATGTATTAGTACTTCGTTGCAGAAACATAAAACAATTAACAGAATTGAATAAAAAGAGGGACAACTGAATTTATTGACTGTGACTAAAAATAACATAAGACACATTGCCAACAGTTTAGCTTTTTAAGTTGAAGCAAAAGTAAAATCCTCCAACTATTTCCTTAAGTATATAACATAAATTTAAAAAAAAACCAAAGATCAGTAGCAATACAACGTTTTTAGGTCTGGGTCTGGGGTCTGGTTTCTGTATCTGTTTCATAATCATTTGTCAATCTCATAGGCAAGTGGCTAGAGACTGACTTCCTGCATCTGACGGCTAGGACTTTTTTGAGTCATATGTATGCCAATATACCTTTATCGAATGTTGAATACGCACATACAAAAGTCAATTGGTGCACAGCCGAGAATTGACCTACGACCTCGGGGATGAGAGTCGCACGTTGACAAATTTACATATGCACACAGTCAAACATTACCGTGTGTAATGTTAACAAACATAGAATAAATAAATATTTTTATGATCATTAAATAGAATTGATTGTCACCCTACGACCGAGTGCTAGCTAAGCGACCGTTCTTTAATTTATTTCCAAAAGAATGTTAATTCAGCGAGTCGAGATACGCGCGAATTTTTACCATTTTATGTAAATACGGACATTTATACCCAACGCCACTTGCCGCCAGGTATTCTGATAACAGGCTTGCGCAATTTTAAAGGAAATTATTTAATTGCTTGATTTGGATACGTTTACATACTGTATGTAATATTTAATTATTGTCAAAATATTTATGTTAGCTTTTTGTAATTTGGTCTTATTCTGTTAGTTAGTATTCTGGTAGTATAATAATAATAATTTGTTATAATTTAAAATGGTGAAAAATGGGAGTAAAAACGGTCGCGGTTACATTTAATTAAAAAAGGTAAAAATTTAACTGTACAATTTTAAAGTGAAGTAGAAAATAGCGACAATGTTTTATTCCTCATTTCTTCGCTTTTGTTAAAAAGAAAATAAAAATGTATTAATGTTAAAAGCTTTGTCAAATAATCTAACCTACTCTAATTGAAACTAGGAGAAGATGCGGTACAAATTGCGTTAATTATTCAAACTACGCTCAATGAATGTAACCGAGACGCAATACAACTTCCGCTTTCCACTTCCTAAGAGCTTTTTAGTTCAGCAAGTACGAGTTTCAAGTTCGTGTAAGTAATGGTGAAAAATAGATTAATGCATAATACTTATTTGAATGTATAATTGCGAAGCCTAAATTTCTGCTGGTATTAAGAGTGATTGATCTAAACGTTAGAACCTGGTGACGAAGATTTTTTTCATACATCACTAAAACAAAACTAAATAACCATGTAAAACGTATACTTTTCACTCCTTACTGACTTGACTGTATGATTATGTAAGTGTTTGTTTTTAATTTAATAAAGTAAAACTATTTTGTTAAACAGTATGATACATCATATAAAAAAGCTAAGATACATAACTGACAACTTTAGTTAGTTTTTAAAGAAAATTATATTTTAAAAGTAAAACTCGAATCAATCCAATTTCAAATACAAACAGCAATTATAAAATTAGCCCGCGCTGCAGATTGAAGTTTCTCAATTTGCAAGCGAACTCGGTCTATCCGCCGATAAAATTTCTTTGTTATAAAATCTTAAAAGGCCATTAGTTATATTGGAAACGTTTTAATTTGAGAATTTTCGGAGCGAATCGTGTTGCCCCGGGACTATCTGCCTTTAGCAAACTTCAGCCGGCCAAATGTAATTGGTTCTGAAAACCCACACTTATATTTCATAAAGGAATATATATATTTGAGATCGCAGAACGTTCCTATAAATAATATTTGTAATGGAAAAAAATTATGTAATAATTGTTATAGTGCATTGAGCAACATTTTTACTTTAGTTATCTGATGATATTTTGATTGGAGAAATAGTGGATTTTTTATCCAGAAAAAGAAAATTCTCTATTAGAAAAATATATGAAATAATTTACACAGCCGTGGTTAGAACACACTGCACTCGGGTTTGAGTTTGAGCGCACTCTTAACCATAAGACTAACACTCTACCATAACTATGTTAAAAAAGATTCTTCAATCATATCGATAAAAATATTTTGACACTGACTGCGAAATTAAAAAGATGGTTTTAGAATTAATTATCAAGGCGTAAGGATAGGCGTGTCTTTAATTTAATTAATCACTGAATCTCTTTATAAACGAAGTCGCAAAATCTCTCAAGACACGAATAATCTTACATCGTAATTTTAAAAATAATATCGTAACTTTTTTTTTGTAATACTTGTATTGTTTTTAACTCTTTAGTTTATAAATAATTTAATAAGAATATACCATATTGCATGAACAGCCTTAATTCGTATTACACATAGATAACCCACAAAGCAAACATAAATATATTTTTAGACTTTGACACTTATCATACTAAATACTAACCATTACTGTATTATAAATTTTACAATCCTTAATCATGCAATGTTTCATATTCAGTACATTTAAATAACTTAATTCCACCGCTTCAGTCTAATGAATATTTCAAGCATAGTCGGGTATCTTCACACATGTTAACATTCCTGGGAATTCATTAGCATCAATAATTCATACACGTACTGAACGCGATTAAGTCCCACGATGTGAAATGTGCAAGTGTTTTGATTTTAAGTTTGGCCTGAGACACCAATTTAGTCTAATGAAATTCATTTAATATATATAAACGTTTGATACTATCAATCAAGGTCCAATGGTGTAGGCACCGAAGCTTAACAAAACCTTTTGAATTGATTAAAGCTCTAATTGGGCTTATAAGTGAATAAAAAGATGTTCATATACGAGTTTTATTTATGACTAATTCATACGTCGATATGGTTTAAAAAAATCAAGTTACGCCGACAAGGCGCTGTTTTCTTTCGTATTCTGTGTACAGGAACAGGAGAGTCTCAAGCTATGAACATTTTTACGTAGCAGCATCTTAAGAATATATAATGATAATTAATCATAAAAATAACAGGTTCAAGAGAATTTTTCAACAATTTTCCGCTTGACTCCTCTACAAATACCACATTCGTGAAAAACTAATAATAAAAAATACGCTAACACGAAAATAAAATATTACCCAAATCGTACAGATGCGGAACTTTTTAATTTACGTTGCTATTTTTTCCACTTTTATTCTACTATCTTACAAAGTGGGCCGGAACAGGAAAATTAATGCAACAATACCCCGTCCGACTGTTTGCGCTCGCAACTCAAAATAACAGCAAAACGATTCCATGCAATTAAAAGTTATAACATTAATTTCGATTAATGCATTTAATTTATATATTATTTTTATTTTATTCGTAACTGTTAAATACCAGCACAGATCACAATAGATTTTAACGAAAACACATTATCAACTTTACAACTCACTCACTTTTAGTTTTGAGAAGGCCTTATTTATTCAAAGCTCGTAAAGAATCTGGTTATATGCAACCTTTGTGACTTTAAATAAATAAGTGACTCAACAACCTTTTTAGGTCTTCGCATCAGATTTCTGAATCTGTTTAACGATCATCTGTCATTCTAATGAACACATATTGCGTCTAAGGCGAGTGGGTTTTCTTCACAGTTGGAGTGAATGTTAATTGTGCATATAGGAAGTAAGTCCATTTATGCCCAGCCGGGGATCGAACCTACGACCCATTATTCTTTACATAACTTTTTATATATTTAGTTCTTCCCCTGCAAGATTTATATAAGAAACAATTGAAACTCACTCAATCACTCGTTCATCCAGGGGAAATTCTTAAATGTTTGAGAATATTTAAATCGTCGGAGACCTATTGCGTCTGGATTGGATGTCGAAAATTGCCTATTACGGAACTCGTAGAGCACGATATTACGGCTTCATCCGATTTATATATTTATATATAGATTTATTTATAGTACTTTGCTTTAGACAATCCAGACTTATACACCTACCTCTACGTTATGACCGAAATTTATTCATATCTTATAAAGATGAATTGTTAATGTTTTATCTCAATTATAAAAAAATATCACAGAATAACATTTCGAAGTACAAGAGTTTTTTGAATTCATTTTTAATTAAATATTTGCGACATTCGAATTGAAAAATGTCTAATGACTTAAAAAACTACCCTCAACAACAATATCTCATTTTAGTATGAAAACCTTAACCCCTAAAAATTTTCAAGCCAAAATTATCTTCGCTTAAGTGTACGCTTACCCTCGTGGAGGCGTTTAATTTCGAGAGGGCCATATAAAACCGCCTCAGACATACATTGCACGTTAATGCAAAGATTGTTTTATCGCACTCATTATAAGGGAATGTACTAGTGGCTATTAATTCTCCAGCTTTGCATGCTCTTGTTTAAATTGTTAATTTTGTAGGATAAACCTATGGTAACTAAATTTTACTGTTACAACAATCGTAATTTCTTAGTTGCATATACGGTATTTACGATATTCTTAATCTACAGTAATTATAATAAAAAATTATGAAATAGAAAATTCAATCAAATTTAAAAAGTTTGGTCCCAATTGCAGTGTATGCTGGCAGCATTACCTCAAGGAAAACACCAGCTCTGAGGTCACCGGTTCTATCTTCCGGCGCTGTTTAATTACTGTCTGTGCACTTGAACCTCGCGGCCCCAGAGTCTAGGGCCTCCAGAGGCCCGGCCTCTACTCTAAAATCAAAGTTGTAAATTCACCAAATGACATATTGTCTCAAAATTGGAATGCGCGATTTTGATGTCTATAAATAGGTAGGAAGGTATGTAATATAAGCCAAAAAGTAATTGTTACTGTACTTAGTCCATGTATGTTTTAAAAACTATTTTAAAAGAAGTAGTATAAAAACGGCCGATTGGCAGCAGCCTAGATCATCGTGGTGGCGGCATTTTGAGTCGCTGCGCGCCAGTGGAGTAATAGAAAAATGTGGTTATCAGAAAAAAAACTTTAAAGTTATTATTTATTTAATTTACCATTTACTAAGGTTTGAGCTCCGTGATTGTATCTATCTTAACTTTACGACTTTAATAAAACACATATACGGCCATCGTTATGTGAAATATATTTTTTACTAAAATATCGTTTGAATACAAACCGATGCCTGCAGTTTTTAGGTTATTTCCCCTTCAATAGATATTAATATATATCGCTAAAAGTGTGAAGTCAAATGAAATCCCGAAACTAAAGTGAATGCCAAACAAAGCTAGATATTCCCAAGAGGCCACATATACAATTTGTCAAAGCGCAATATCCAAGCGACAAATTTCATTTTCTTGGTAATAGTAGCAAAATATAAAATAATTCCAAGTCCGGGCCAATCGCGGCCTCTAGTTGTCGCGTAATAAAAAGCCTGAGATAAAAACCGGGAGAAAATTGTTATCATAAGACGTTGAAGGTGAATGGATGTTGTTATGCAACACTTTTATGCTAATTTTTTTACTAACATGTATTATGAGTAAAATTGTATTAACCATTGTACACTGAGTTTATTGGTTTTTAAGTATCATAATATTTGCTTCACTGCGGTATTGTTCGCTATTTATTTAGTTATGGTTTCATTTCATACCTTCCTAGAAGTTATAAATTATTTGTCATGTGCATTTCAAGTGGAATGTGATTACATTTTTATAGCGTATACAATTATAAAGAACTTAACCGTTCTTATTATTATTATGACATGATAATTTATAAGACATTTGCATGCCTATTTTTATATGACTGATTGTGTGTTTTTTAATAACTAATCAATCTGAATGTACCAATTTCTTGTAAACAAACTATTTATTCTTATAAAATTATTTTATGCTATGTATAACTTTACGTTCTTCATTGCTTTTACACAGTAATAAATCATCGTCCTAGTTATTTATAAATAAACTAAACTAAATATAAATGTATCTACGTAAAACTTTTGTGAATGCTTCATACCTGTATAAAGCCATTCTTCGACTAAGTTGTGTTCTTTGCCTGATAAAATGCAAATTCACAAAGATTCGCCCAAGTTTTCTTATTACTTGCGCTAATAAACGCTACCGAGAGCGCGCGATTGTTTTAGAATATGTTTGTTTGTTGTGGTTGTATAAAAGTAGATCATTTTGAAAATAATACAACCATATGAAGGTTCTTATATTTTATCTTTACCATATTATAAGTTTAAGATACATCTATATAATCGAAAAATGTAAATTAAAAAAAAACTTAGATGTTAGATTAAAATTGGAGGTATATTATAATTATGTTCGTTTTTTTGTAACAGGAGGCAAACGGGCAGTAGGCTCACCTGATGTTAAGTGATTTCGCCGCCTATGCACTTGCAGGTGCGTTGCCGGCATTTTGTATATGTACGTTCATATGTTGAAGGTCCCTATTTCGAATTGGGTCGGGAATACTAATCGGTAATTATTTTGCACCAAATATAGAAGCATTACGTTACTACGAAACCGCGTAGCATTTTAAATTCAGCAATAATTATGAGCAATAGATATTGCAATAAAAATCAATTCTTGTAATGAATGACGGCTCGTGACCTATATGATAATGAATGGTGGAATATCGTTAATTTTCCTGAAGCTCCATGCTCATTAAGCGCTAAATATATACGTTAAGCGACCCAGTTACTGCGCAGATTGCCGCTTCACGATGTCTTCTTTTGAAAATACGTTTAATATTTACAAAATGTGTTTTGAATTAAATCAAATTATTTATAATAACTATGTTAATGTTATTAACCATTTCCTATAAATTTGTACTGTTAAAATTAAAAAAAAACACAAAAATAATGTTGTAATAAATTAACCAAAATTGTTTATTTAACGGTCTTATTTACATTTATCGAATAATAATAATCCTACACGACATGACAACTCTTTCTGGGACTTGGCCACCAATTTTTCATTTTACTTTAATTCTCTTTTAAAGCAAGTGATGTACCTGACACACGGTATATCTCATTTTTCAGTAAGGGAAACATTGAAGGAAGTTCTTGCCCAACCAGAGCTTGAACCCATGATGTAACGGTTAAGAATATCATGCTTAACCGCCAGGCTAACGATTTTCTATTGATATGCTTTACACGTAATTTTCACCGTACGAACTATTTTTCAAGTGAACTAATTTTGACAAGACATCATTCAGAACTCGCATTTTAGAAGTCACTCAAAGATACAATCATAAGATTGAAGCACAAACACACAAAGTACGCTTACGAGTGCTCATGGTAATGTGCTAGGCATAAAGTAGACTTAAAACACTTACCCCGGGACGGGGCCGGGGGCAAAGTGCCGCAAACTGGAATTAACTCGTTTTATGAGGCTGTAAAAATTTTTACGAGGCACAATTTGCACTCTGTGGTATCTACTGCACAGAGATTAGTGTTTCACTCTTAAGTGTCGAAGGCTGTTCTTTAGTAGAGGAATAATAAGTGAATTTTTTATGAACTTACAATGTATAAGTATAATAAGGACATTTACTTTTTAGGTTATATGCATGTGATTGTAAATGAAAAAAAATATTACTTTCAATTTATATTCGACAATTTGTCGTAATGGTTTGAATCCTAATACCAGAGCAAGTATTGCTACGAATTGGGCGGTTAACCTGCGCCGCGCAATGCAGATGTGTTACTGCATAATATCCTCAATTAATTTATTATTACTTTATCCCAATACACTATTACGCAGATTGTCCGTACGTAGAACAATTCGTGTGCAATAATGCACTTTCGGTCAACCAAGTTCACTAAAATAATACATACAGTCTTTTGAAATAGACGTTAGGCACTCTGCCCTAAAACAAGGATAGTCGACGTATATAGTTACTCCAACTTAATGAAATGATTATAGACTATATCTATACGTATTTATAAGTCACTTAGCCAATTAGGTTGCGCGATGGAGTCATGGTATAGCTTTTCATGTTATACTCAAAAAAATTACTTACATTATGCGTTTAATGGCTGTATATTATGTTGTGTGTATAATACTCGTGATATTCGGTTCATAAATCATGAATACACTTCATATGTATTTGTACCTGAAAGCCAAAGACTTCTTTATACTAATCACTTTAGCCTTTCCAAAGTTCGTCGAAACCAACGATAAATTCCAACGTAATACGCGTATAATAAAATTTAACTAAAATAACGTAAATACAAATTGTGATAATTGAATTATCACATCTATTAAAACCACCTGGCGCTTGGCTACGAAATATTATAAACCGACAAAATTGTATTTTCACACAAAATTCAGACTTTAAATATTGGCTATAAATCGTATTGATTGTCAAAATGTACTTTATGTGGTTAGGTTAAGGTTTAAATTCATTTACTGTTAAGATGAATTTCAGTGCACCTTACCGGAGGCAAACATTGAAGATCTTTAAGATCGCAATGCGGTTGATTCGCTACGTTATGCTTTTGAACCTTATTTTCAAGAAGGTATTGTTGTTCGTCCTTTTAAACTTGCAAACTACGCGTTTAGTGAAAGAGTTTTAATCTGTCACGAATATTAGTAGCCAGTGGCACCGATTTTGTTAATAAACTTTAAATAATTTTAACCTCAATTTGAGCAATCACAATGGGCGAAGTGAGTTCTGAAGATATGACAGTGGATATTTATAAGAGGACTGCAACCGAACAGTAAAATAAATATCTAAATACATTAATATTATTAGTATAACCAAGGAGGCTGTAGGCTTGCCATTCCTTTCCACTGAACCTCTAAAGACACAGTATCTCAAATTATTTAGACTTTGTAACTCGAACAAAATGTTATTTCCCTACGAAGTATTGATAATACATAGTTATACTCAATAACTCAAATTTCAAACAGGAGATTCCATGAAATTTCCCGAAATAATAACAATAAAATCCAAAATGAATATTCGCGCATCTATAAAATACATTCATAAAACTGTCTAAGTGTAGAACTATTCATTAATATATAATTTGTTTTAAAATGTAGAATCTAAATACTACAAAACTTAAGTTGAATTGTTATTACTTAGAAATCGCGCCTCTCTAAGTCGAAATCTCTGCAGTTAGATCATATGTATTTCGAGTTTCTTGTTAAGTCGAAAACTCAATAACTAGATATTTTCTGCATTTCCCTTGACATTCGAGCTATAGAGATTCCACTGTAATTTAAGGGATAATGGAAATCAGTGGAACAACTGCAACACTAAAGTGTTCCTTACAACCACACACTTAACCCTGTCTAAAACATTTAATACATATATTTCAACTCGTCTATATACTGTAAAGATTAACCTTATGCAGTCATCTGAATGCGAGAATGTCGAGGCAATTGTTTGACACGTGGCCTAGTGAGAAGATTGAAAATGACAAAACCGAATTAGTGAATAGTGTTATTGCACTTGAATCTTAAGTGCTAAACAGTGGTAAGTGAAAAAATAGAAACCAAGAACAAAGTGTCTTCCCCTAAATAGAGACTGTTACTGTTAGTCGACACTATCTTATGTTAAAAAATCATTTTTAGTAAACGAGGTTAGACTTATATTACATAGTAGTCTTAAGTTGGGCTAGATCGCAATGTTCCATAATGACTCAGATTCATATCATATTACATTTACATAAAGCTATAAAAATACAAAAGAAATATTTGTAGTATACCCAGTCTCGATTCAACGCAAAATAAAACTCTGAATACTCTACGTTTCATTCAAACCATTAATAATTAAATGTCGACTCTATTTCCGAATATTAAATCTTACTTTTGAACAGGAGTTACAGTTGTATATTTTAAAGAGTGCAGAATATAAATTGTAGCCCGAAGTCGCTTAAAACCCGCGTGAGGTAAAGAGATAGTGAGAGGTTTAACGTATTTTACATTTTGACTGTCCACGGAAAAGGCATCTTTATTTATTAAGCACGTGTTAGCTTAAAAACGAAGGTTAGTTGAAAAATAATTCAAGTTTGAATATCCTCGACTCCGTCTGGACATCAATGCAAGAAAACAAATATTCTTACATACGCTAACATATTCATAATACAACATATATTGCAAACAATAAGAAGACTTACCAGGGGGAAACTGCTGGAATCTGAAACAAAATAAAGTGTTAAATCCTTTGTTTTATAAGTAGGTGGAATATCATATTGGGTATCAAGTTACAGAAGTAATAAATCAAAAAAGAAAATATTTATTGATAAACGTAAATTACTTATACTTCGTTTGAATATTTTTTAAGCATTCAATTACGCTTGTTATGTATAGTTTTCGTTTCTCATATTTAAATCCCCACTGACGTTGTGCCTTTCATGGTCTCAGCTAAACAGCAGCCCTGAACCATCTTACCACTTCCAGAACTCAATAGTCCTAAGTTTTTCAGCAAAACATAAGTAAAACACAAATAAAAATGTGTGTACCACAAAGAACGGTTCGGTGTCCGTCGATACACAATCTTATACTAGAAAAATAAGTCCTGAGCGCATACCTCGTTAC
The DNA here is from genome assembly GCF_905147105.1 of Pieris brassicae. Taxonomy (NCBI): domain Eukaryota; kingdom Metazoa; phylum Arthropoda; class Insecta; order Lepidoptera; family Pieridae; genus Pieris; species Pieris brassicae. The sequence continues at coordinate 346,775 of NC_059671.1, read as the reverse complement.
AATATCTTCTTACCAGGAAGAAAGGCACACAATATTATCAGCCGTAAGGATTTGGAGAAATTCTATTACTTTGGGAACAATGAGAGGTTAGACCGATATTAGCTACTATCTTGCCTCACGATAGTTGTCAAAAACGCACTAAACACTCACTATAAAATTCTAAATAGTGGACGTAACTTTTAATAATTATAATTAACAAAAATCAAAATAAAAATGTGTCCAACGTAACTCGGGTAACTCTCAACAATGACTCAACTAATAAATGTGACGATCGGCTGAGAAAAAAATATTAAATTAAATTTCGAACAATGTGAATGCTTAATTTTAATTACTGAATTTAATTTCTTAAAATACAAAATATTAAATGTTTAATTGATTATTTTAAAATAATTATGTAGTTTACGATGATTTCTCAATAAAACTCACGGAAGATTTCATAGAAATTAATAACGAAACGTATGAGTGAAGAGTCGCCGAGTGCTCAGTCATTTGTCACGATTTATAGTGAAAACAGCAATTATTGCGTTATTTATGCAGTGGGGCCGATCAGAGGAGATTAATGGCAGCGTGCGATATTACAGTTTGCTACAATAACTTCGTATATACTACTTTATTGGAGTTTTTGATATGTGAACTAAATCCTCTAACGATTGACCATAAATTATATTTTCATAGGCTACTTCGTTTGCGTATTGAAACGCTTCCTAGTTAGGAGATCAAACGATTATCTAGACAATAAATGATGGGTTTACAATGAAATCTACAACCATAGAAATCAGGTCGTCACTTTGAGTTTATTTATCTACATAAAAGAAATGTTTCTTGTTTAGCTTTTTTTCGTTTAATGTGTGCGAATAACGTTGTCTGTGATTTCTTATTATACACCTATAAAAAGTATAATTAAATGTTTGAGAGAATGTATTTCAATGTCAGAACGGATACCTCGAAGCATAGCTTGGCGAACGAAGTATAAATGCATATTGGGATAAAAATACGAATCGGGTATTTGCAACCCAAGGCCCAGTGAACTGTAAAGGCACACACCCTACAGCCAAAATAAATTTTGCAGAAGATATCTTTGATTATATTTATATAAACGGATACGATTTGTGACGTTTTCCGGGATGATTTAACTTACGGCTGCCTATTTTTGATAGATCAATATATTTGGGATGACTTTCTCTCGAAAAGGATTTTGTATGTTGTTTTTGGATAGGTTTTTTGAATCAGAAAACTTCGTGTAATGTCAATATTAAAACTTACTGAGAGGACCACATTACGACTTGCAAAAGATTGTTCAATAAAATATGGTAAAGACTGGGTGAAAAAACATAATGTTATAGTTATAAATTTAAAACAAAAGTTTTTAAGATTATAGATTGTCATTAAAGTTATCAATGACGTAAGGACATAAACACTTGACTTGATTTTTATGATAGTGACCTGCGCATGTTAGTTTTATTTACTTTTCCAAGTGTTTAGAAAGAGTCAATCGCTTGGAAATATCGACGACAGATAGTTTTAATATTTATGACAACTTTTCCTGTTTCGCTTTTCGACCATATATACTCTACCGATTTACGGCATAGTACAGTCACCGGATTTGGGTCCGATTCTCGTAAACAATTACTGTTTTTCGGTGTTACGTACAAATGAAATCATATAACAAGATGCGCCAATGTGTTTACCAAGGAGAACTCTAACCAATAGGTAAGTATTTAACAATATTTTGATTTATATTGTTTGATCAGAAATAGTTTTAAGCTAAATTACGGGAAGATCATAGATCTGAATATACATGGTTGCCCCGTCACACATTGAAATTTTCAATTTTCCTTTAGATTTTTAAAAACAAATAATTTAGCCAGAAACTTCAGCCGCATTGAGAATACGCAAGTTTTACAGTTACAACTGCAGCCCATACTAATAATCGATTAATCCTATTCGATTCCAATTCGATTGCAATCTGCCTTATTGTTTACCATTACGGCGATCCGTCTCGACATCGATTCCGTAGCCGATGCATCGTTTCCGCCTGATTGGGCATCACCATCAATTCGCCTACGATTGATTTATAGCTTCGATACATTTAACTTTACATGCAATTACACTTACGTTTAATTATCAAGTGTCATTATGAAACAAATTGTTGCTGATAAAGAAAATCTTTGAATTTTTGATTGTTTTTAAATCATAATGACAGGCAGCTAACATTGATTGATGTCTGGATTAGTAATGCCATTTACTAAATAGGTGATCAAGGCGAAAGTTTTTAAATAAAACAGTTGCATGTTATCAAACCCTAAACGGATACAGATGAATGCTTTGGTAGCACACCTGGGATTCAAACTCACAATCTCAGCGGTTACTACAGCGGAACTCGCGATCTCTGAGCTATATATAGCTGCTGTATGTGTAAAAAAAGAATAAACCGGTAATGCTACAACGTATTTAGGTCTAGGCCTCAGATTTCTGTATCTGTTTCATAATGATTTGTCATTCTAATAGGAAAGTAGGTGATCAGCCTGTGCCGTTCACTTTTTGCGTCTAAAGCAAGCCGGTTTCCTCACGATATTTTCATTCACCGTTCGAACGAGCGAAAGCAAGCGCAAAAAAAGTTTATTGGTGTACAGATGGGGATCGAACCTTTGACCTCAGGGATGAATACGCACGCTGAAGCCACTAGGTCAACACGGCTCATATGCAATAATATAAAACTAGAAAAGGCAAAGAGGAAAGAAATATAGACCACCGAAAAGGTGCAAAAATAAATTATCGGATAAAAAACATTTAAAAGCGACACAGGAAAGCGCACCTGGCTCGCAATATTTCGGCCTACCCACAATAAATCGAAGCAAGAAAACAGTTCAATTGGACCGCATGAGATAAATGCGAAAATCCTCACATCTTAACGACCGGTGCAAAAGATAAGTTTCTTTCTATAGATTCCAATTTTTTCTTCCCTTTCAGATAAGTATTTTATAAAATAGCCAATATGAGAAGCTTATAGTGAAGTGGAGTGTCATTTTTGTTTAGTTGCACTTGTTTGTACACAAACATTTAACTCGGTATTAAATCGAATGACTACCATTTTAATTTTAAGTGATAAGTCACCCTTAACACTTAAAAACAATTTCGTTTAGGCAATAGAACTGGACAGAACTGTAAGACAGATAATTAAAAAAGTAAATACAAATATATACTACAATAAACCTAAAACTAAAACCCTTAAAAAATATAAAAGTCCTTTTAGGCAAGGTTCCGAAGATACAGCGTTCCCCCTTTGAATAGCTAGGTTCCTTAAAAAGCCTAAAAAATATATCTAATTTAAAGATATGTAAACGTAATTTTAAAAATATTGTGGGCGTCAAATAACTACAATATTTTGAGCAGATACGTTTTATAGTAGGCATTATTTAGCTAAAGCTAATTTTTTGTAATAAATGTATTTTAGAAAGATGAACAAACCAAAGGTCCTTCAAAACGACAGACAAACATCATTAAGAAGCTAGTATTTTGTAAAAAAATATAATTTACGTATAAACTATAATCAATGATGTTGTGATAATAGCTGTATTTATTAAACATGAGAACCACATCTCTCAAAATGCAACATGTTACCGTCGACCAAAATTAATAGCTGTGTGAACCCCAAAACTGTCTTGGAGCGCGAGTTTTAATTAAAACAATAAATTGAATACAGTCGCCTCGAGCTATGAATATGTCGAATGGCTTGGCCATTGTAGCAGGAGACTCAGAGGTCCATAACTATTTAAACAGCCCTTTAACTATGGTGTCGTCAATTGCAGACAAGATTTTAAAGTAGACGCGACAGCGTTGTACATTTTATTAAAACTGTCTTTGCCTAATGTATGAATACTCTATAGTAATAAGGCAGGACGTAGAGAATGCCGCTGCCGCTGGTATGTAAATCGTGCGGTATGATTGAACACACTTAATTCATACATTTTGAAATAAAATTTTGGAAGTTAAAGTGGTGACAATGGCGACAAAAACCTTGTTATCTCATAATTCTATTTCGTATTCGGTCCATAATTCATTAACCAGTTATCTTATTTCATTGCTATAATTTTTTTTTTACTAAAATGAAATAATGAATTAAAGAAATATCTGACATCGAAATTATTTCTTTCAGATAAAGGCTTGCCTACTTATAAACCTTATTATAAACTACACTAATAGGAATTAATAGAAGAAGAAGGAATATACAATTCGATTTAACTTTGTATGACGCTTAAGCTTATAAACTAGTCAAGGGTGTTCGAACTAGAAGATAGTACAAAAACTAATTCATAGGGAAGGGTGAGCCCATAAATTCGTTTGAGCACGTGATACGCGCTGTGACGTTACACGACCTTTAGTTCTTGTTTGTAATAAACGCGGACAACGGGCTGTTTGACTAATTAACAAGGTTTTGGGAAACAATAAGGAATATTTTAGGAACAATTGCTTATAAATACTTGAATATTGTAATAATATGCTATCAATGCAAAATGTTACTCTCTCTTCATGAGCTGCATAAAACCACAATATAAAATCAACTAATAACTTTAAGTTTTGAACAAAATTATGTCTACTTAATTTTTTTTTAAGTTTGATTTATTATATTATCTTTACGTGTAAGTAACTAAAACTGCGGGAAACCTTGTGGTGAGATGTTGGCATTTACCAACATCTAAAACAGTGGAAATTTAGAATAGATGTTACAAAGAGGTTGCTTTAGATATTAATGTTATGTATATAACTAACACCGAAGTTGATAGAATTAAAATAAAAGTAAAAAAGCAGTAATTCTTGTAATTAAGCAAAAGTATCAACACAGTCCCGGCTAATTATGAAAAGGTAGCATTTTTCGCAGTTTTAATTGGAGTCAAACGATCTCTATAGAGGCTCTAATTAAGCCACGAGCTCTCGTGACATATCAACACGCGTCTAGTCTCTCTACCAAGTCGTGACTCAGACCAGAGTCAACGGCGTCATATAAATTTATTTTATTTAACAACCCTAATCGGCTATAAGTCAAAATTACTCACAGGAAGTCATTGGTTTACGCGACTACTACAAATTTAAATACAACGTATTTATCGAAAATAATTGCGACTTACAAAATGTATAAAATATAACGGTTATTCGTTTATATATCTTTTCATGTATCTATAATATGTTAAGAAGCTTATGATGTCTGCCCTGTATATATATCCTAGAGATTGCCTAATTCGTACACAAAAACATAATATTTTTAAGTCAAAGGAGATGGACAACTGCCGAAGTAGACACGGGTAGAAATTGGTTATGCCAAAAAATAATCTGGATTTGTATAGAAATAACACCGTTTATATAGCAATTAAGATTTACAATAATTTACAGAAACATTCAAAAAACTTCCTACTTACAAATTTTTAAAAATCGACTTACTTATACTACTTTTAGAAAAAAAATTATTATTTGAATGAAACATCATAATTAATATTAATTTCTTAATTTAATAAATATATTTTAATAATATTATGATGAAGTAATAAAGTAATATTCATAATGTTATGTAATATGTAACTTCTATGTAAAATTCTAGTTATTCTTCTATTTACTCGCCTTTATGCGGCACAATATGCGAAGTTTCGATTGTACGACCATAATATCTTTGTACTATATACTTGCAAATAAATTATTTTTACTATAAAAGGCTTTCCTACTTTATTTGCATAATCATTAATATTTGAAATATGTAATATATTGCGAATATGCTATTAAATTGTCTTAAAATGAGTTCTATGTTTAGTTACATATTCTATAAATGTCATACTTTTTAAAATATTCAAATTAAAGTAAAAGATATAAATTTAAAAGTCAATTAATAATAAGAGCAAATATTGGCTGCTGGGGATAAGACAATACTGTCTAATGGATTTGTTTAAACTATTACCGGCGAGCCAGTCCTATTAATACAGCCTCCAGACGTTTCGTATAAAAATATTTGCGCTTTTAAAGTAATTACATCATACCAGTGTTTACTGTTCAAGCGGGCTCTGAGATGAATTGCCTCGATCTTTTAAAATGACTCTATGTGGAAATAAAATATTTCTTAGAATAAAGGATACCAGAAACATTTATATTATTATAGAATCGTGTGATTTTCTATATCTTAGACAGAGAACTTAAGTGTACTACAGGTACCCTATATCCACTTTAGCTTTATTAAATATATTTATTTAAATGCCAGTTGTTTAAAATTTTCTTATATGCCACTTATTAATTAAGAAATATTTTTTTAAAAGCATATTATAAGACAAGCTTTTGTCGACGTCCGTAAACTTCAATCAGGTTTCGTCCGAGTTTAAACCTATTTGAGCTTCAACTGGTTACTATCCGTCAGTAAATCAGCTTTGGTAATGGTATGTGAATTCAAAACGTGAGCTTTCAGGAAAATCTATATATTTTTACCCAGTGACGTAAAATACGAAGAATTCTAGCGAAGCTATAAGTACGATAAAAATGAAAATTTAAAATTAAATCTTGGAATAATAAATTTCAGCGACAGTACTCAATTATAATGCCTTTTTATGTAGTTTAAACGATTTTTTTGTTGACATTTGGCTTCTAATTATCAGACTTAAATTCTTTTTTTTTTATACTTGCAGAATCTCATAGTTAGATAATTTAATTGTTAAGCAAATTAAATGAAAATTGTTTATATGTGTTATAATAATGTGTAAAATTATTGAATCAGGAAGATTTCAATTCTACATATACAGAAACGTTTATATTAAATTACAACATTCATTTTTGTAAAACGTACGCTACGTTTAGGCACCGATCCCACTTAGCGCAAAAGCCTTCCGAACTTTTGGTAAGATGTACGCATCGCTGACTGCATTTCAGTTTACCTCTCTTCACATTACAAGGCTAATAAGCTATATAATATAATAGGCTTTTAGTTTATTTTACATTTAAATACTAATTGGTATATTGATTAACTCAATTGCTTTTAAAAGCCGAAAGTCTTTATTTACGACTGAAACATTATTATTTAAAGTTCGAACTAGAATGAAACTGATCTCAACCTGTGAAAAAAATATTTTATCTTCAAAATACAATTTCGTTCGTTTCAATGTCATGAGTTTACTGAAGTCATCCTTCCTGGTTCCTAGTTACTACGTTTAATAGCAAGGCAGTTGTAGCAAAATTTTGTGTAAAGCGTGGGATTGTGTGTATCTTATATAGAAGTCTTAAATCAATCTAGCACATGCATATGTGCTAGTGCATCACAGTTACAACATAATAAATGTTTCATTGCGGCGGCTTAGATTGGCGGCACTTTATAGTATAGAGAAATGTTTTATCTATTATAAAGTATAACTTTTATATTTTGGATAAAAAATTATGATCGGTATTTTTTAATTTACTTAATAATGCGAAAATATTTATATTATTTTAACACTGGAACAAACATTTACTATGTGTATGCTATTTATATACATTCATGTTATCATAGGTCTATTTAAAAAAATATTATAATTATTTTTAATGTACTATTATTGTACATGTACTATCGTATTTTTATTTAAGACAGCTTATAATTAGAACTTCTCTCGCAATCAAAAAGGTTTTACTTACCACCCCAAGTGAGAAGTACACAAAAATTTACACAACTACACAAAAGTTTAAAAACCTACAAGTTCTACACAACTACGAAGCAACTACACTATTCACAACCAGTTGAGTCAGCTTTAGCCCTTAACCTAACTAGTCTAACTTATAGAAATCGCGGTGAAATGAGATTTTTTAGTTGAAAACTTTTTTCGATTTTTTTTATAAAAATTCAGAACGCGTCTTCCTCGGCTCGACGTCGGTTTGGTACTGAGCTATCAGACACAGTGCCTGATAGCCAAGTCTAGGACATACATGTAGATAGTCCATAGCACACCAGGAAAGCCTAGCGCATAGTAATTTAACGGTTAACGAGAGTTCGTAGACACATTTAAAATTTTACAAATGATAATTTCAAATTCAATATACACTATTGTTTTGTAAATATGAAGAACATTTAAGACTTTTACTATTCTTCATATATTAAATATATATTATATCTTCTACATCGTTATGTTTGAAAGAGCAGCTACGCCGTAGAGGTGTTACGCCTAATTCGTAGGCCGTCAGACGGCCCGATTAGCTTTTAACATTTATTTATATTTATTTCCCACATACTTATTACAGTTTCTTTACAGTTATCGCTAATTCTATAATATATCATAAAATCTATATTTATATATTTTATACCATTAATGAAAACAAATCTTATCTTATACGTAACAATAAATCGAGCAACTCATGCAAACTCAGACATATATTAATTATTAATTATATACGTATGTAATGTTGTTAACCAACCTAGTTAAGGTTGGTGTTTGCGCGCGGTATATCGAACAGTTGTGACTTCCACCTCTTACCTGAGAGATACCGTAGACCAAGACTCTTCATTTTATCCTTACTATACCAACCCATAGGATAAGTTTAATAAGCATGGAGTGACAGCTTCACTTCATGCTTATTGTGCCCTTTCTGCAAAAGTACATCATTGTCTACGATATCAAAGGGTTTTCGTCAAACGTCAAATTTTTATGTCGAAGTACCTCTTTTAGACACTGTAAAATACTGGGCTAATATTCGGCATATAGTTAAGGACTAATACCATCTGGGCCTGCTGTTTTTTTTATAACTAAAGTTGCTTGAGCCTGTACTGTATATCCCTCAACTAAACTAAACCCTAAACTCCTTATGTGACTAACCCGCCAAAGCAACAGCTGCGCTGACGCATGCGTTCCAAAGACAGAACCAAAATACTGGTTCAAAGCTTTAAAACTCCCATCATCAACATTTGCGTTCTGAACCGCTTTCTGTCGACTCCGCTACTTTATAAATCTTCAAAATTACGATCGAATAGAAGATTCCAACTCAATGATTCTCAAGTACCCAATACATTAATTTCTTGACTTCAGACTAAAACAGCTAAACTCTTCGTATTGCTAAATACTTTGTATTCAACGAAGAGCGGTCCGAATCGTCGACACACAATTCCTTTGGAGTAGCTTGATCCTTTGCGAGAGACGTGGGGTCACTCTGCATCTTCTACCGCGTTTACCATGGAGAGTGTTCAGAGGAGTTCCTCTGATTTATACTTGCAGCTTAGTTTCATCATTGAACTTCACATCGTGTGAGGCCCCTACCAAAAAAATTAGTGATCTCGCCTGCTTTGTATAATTATTTTAAACTTAGGCTATTATTTTTAAAAATATTTATGTATATATAAATACAAAGTAGGCGAGATCGCTATTTTTTTTAAAATTAAAAATAAGACAATGACACTGGTATCAGCTGGCATTGTCATTATGTCTCAGAGCTCGCAAATTATTTAATACTGCTTTATTCGATTTGTCAATATTACTATATCTACAAATTAAGCAACTATTTGATAGTCTGTAGTAATAGTACTTTCATATTCATTATTAATAATATCGTATCAATGGTGTTAGTTTCTGCTGCTAGGGGCATTATAATTAACTAACATCAGTCAAATTACTTCAAAACCGGTTTATGTGATTTCTAAAAGTTGCTAGATCTATAAATTAACAACTATTCAATAGTCGATAATAATAATAACTCCATAGTAATTATTACTATTAAAAGACAAAAAAAAACTTTTGAAACCTTATTGACAATCAATATTAAAGTAATTTTGATATTCGTTTCTATAACCCCCGTAATTATGTTGCTTTTTCTGCCTTCGGTACTTATTATACCCTGAATTTGTTGTATGTTATGCTAGTTCAGGTACCGTGAATTTTAAAAGATATATATGTTTTCACGAACATATAATTCTATAGTATATCCATTAATGAAGTAAGGATTTTGTAATATTTATCTTTTGTTTATTAATTCACATTCTATTTCATGCAGCGTTTGTTTATCAATCATATTATTCTGTTTGAAGTGATAATTCCCAAAATAATCTAACTCTAAACATCCAAATCGTATTACCAACAATGACATTTTCATTATATCTTTTCCAATAAATCAGTTCACGAAAAATTCCGATCTTTTCTAACAAAAACGACAAAGGGCGCAGTGCAATTTAGAAACAAAACTAAGTTTATGTGTCGCACCTCAGGCGGAATCAAACTCCACCGTTATTGGTTTCTGCATGGCCGAGCAAAGAAATTGACGGAACGCAAGAGACCTACAAAGCACTATGATTTAACTACTCAAAGAGTTGGCGAAACTATTCTCTTGCTTTCGACGAACTTGTTCTTCCCACTTTACATCCAAAGCAAGTCAATAAAAAACAATTCGTTCAATAGAGATTTTTGAGGTTTATGTTTTATGTAAAAGTGTATTATTAGAAATAGTTTTTATACGAGAATTATATTTCTACTTCAATTTTTTGAAGCTATTACTGCTTTTGGCGCATTAGGGAAAAATGATGAGAGTAAATTTTTACGATGCGCGCGATCACTGTCACAAAAAACCGACACCCTGAAGTTAGCTATAGTCAATCGACATTTTAGTTGTTTCTATTGTTAGTATCGCTTTGAAAATCAATTTTTGAAAAGATTTTTATCTTATCTATAAACAAAGAAAAACTTCTAACGCGTGTACATAATTACACACACGTTTTTTTTATTTATTTACAATGCAATTTGTAAGAGTGAGAGCTCTGTTAACATATTGGGACCTCCTTTTTTCGATAGTTATGCGGGTCTCAGACGGTTGCGCATTCAGATGACAGCATATCGTTATTCTTAACAGCGCCGGTAACACAAAATTATTATAGTTTTATTTGAAATATATACAGTAGTGTATTCAGGTGGCGTATTTAAAGGCGTAACAGGATAATGTATCGAGCAAACATTTTAGAACACTTTCATTCACAAGATGGATGTAAAATGTTCACAATCTCCTAAATCACACAAAATGAAGGCCGGAAAGGCTATCGTTTTATGTGCGAGCACAAAGCGTGATTGCGAGCGAACAATTTTGCACGACGCCATCTAGCGGCGGAAATCTGGAACGCTTACTTGCGACTATGCGCACCGTGATTGAGGGGACAATGCGAATGCAGTTTAGGAAATCACAATTTAAAATTTGCTAGTTTCGTAAAAGAATTTAAACTTTATTATGCAACGTTATATTATACGTAGAGCTAATTAATTCATTTATTAAGTCCAAATACAATGTATGCTTAAAATATACAAGAAAATATGACTTCACAAATTTTACACACATACATACACCTTAATTATATTAGAACATAATAATTTCAAACTAGCAAGAAAAAAATTACACAAGCAAACAACAGAAGCTGTAAAATAAGATATCAATATTGTAATAACTAGCTTTACCTAATTAGTTATTTTTAACCTTTGTATGAAAAGACGACTTAAAACGCTTCCAAAGCTTTAAAAGAATAACAACTGGACGAACAATTGAAATTCCGAGTACACAACATAAACGAGTAAAATAAAACAAACTCCTGGACACATCATCGAATAAACCATAAACAAATATAAAATGGCTTTAACATTCTAACTCGTGTTTACAAAAATCGCTCGGGACCGGTTCATACAATTTGTTATGCAAATGCGTTGTCCGTTGTCTTGTCCTTAGCATGTGTACATCGCTTAAGTGTATTAAGCTCTATGCAGCGTACGTGTATGGGCCAAACTACAGTAAACCGTAATTTAATACATGTCAAAGTTCATATTTAGCATTTACTTCGAAAATGTTATGAATTAATTCTACTCAAATATATGAACGTGGTGCTTCAATAAAGAAGGCCGATGAAAGCACTAAACTGTGCGAGGCAACTATGGTGGAGAATTAAAAATATATCTAAATTAAGACAGGCAAAAATAAGAGTTATCTCTTATTGTTATTGAACACGTCCTGCATATCCCGGCTCGTTTATTATATACATAACAAAAATTTTAAGAAAATTATTAATAATATTATTAGAATTTAAATTCTAATCGAATTATTAATAATATTATTAGAATTATAATATTATTAGAATTTTTAGAATAAGAAGCGGTCGGTGTCTTATTACATTATTAAAACAAATTATCGTTAAATCTGTGTGATTGGAATATTTTAAATAGTGTATGTGTTAGCTATTGATACTAGATAATAATGCAGAGGTACTTTGGTAAGAGGCCTCAGATATTATACAACAAAATCTGTTGTTATATAATGAAATTGATATGCAAGACATCTTACTCTACTGTACCTGGCACGCAAAGTAAAATTTTTGTTCCATGAAACTTGATGATAATCAAATAACAGATATATAACCAAAATTATCAAATGTTTCGAAGCCCCTCTCAGTAAGCTCTCGCACGATTAAACGTAACTAAGGTTCTGAGTGTAGCCTGAACGTGATCCAGATTTGTTATCTGGATGGACTCTATCTTACCTGGAAGTTCCTATCAGCGTGACATTACGTGACAAGTTGGAGAAGCCCGCGGCACCTGCAGGCCAACTTTGTCCCGCAATTTAATTAGTTATGGAAATCGAGCCAACCGTTTGCGTTCGGCCGTGCTGCATGTAAATTGTTTAGAAGTTAGTTTATATACCAAGTTGTTTACTTGACTGTTACACGACTAGACCCTGTCAAGATTTAAACCGTCTTGTAGTTGATGTTTTGCACTTTTAATAAAGCTGAATTGTGAAAAAATTAAATTATATACTACTTTGAGACGTCAAATACCTGTTTTACCAGTAAAAATAAATACATATTATATCGTATTATTATCAGACACTTCGAGAATACTTTATTTCTTCCACGATCTTTAAATATATGCTTTAAATATAACTAAAAATGATGTGTGAATGTTTTTCTATCCACAATGTAACGTAAGTAAATCGGAAAGTGCTAACAATATCCGGTGGCAATAATTTGAAACGTCACAAATCTCGACATGTTATTACTGTACGCTATAGCTACATAAATGATTCACGCATTAAATATTACCCCTTAGTGGTTACTGGCTAGCGGTTGACGGGAGAAGAGTTTAAAAAATATATATATGTTGTGTAAATGAAATTTCTGAGATTATACTAGAGTATTTTTTACTGTGAGTGTCTTTAAACATAGCAGTAAACTAATCGATAATTTTAAAAGTTGTAAATTTGAGCCTCCACCAGCCCATTTATTAAACACGGCCAATCTTGGCCTATCAGGCGTCCGTTTATACAGACATCTAGCTCATTTCACCAACAATGATCAGTTAGGCTCCCGTGCCAACCAATTTACATATTAACCGGCCCTCAGTGGCTCCCTCTGCAGGTATGAAATCAATGATTGCATCATTGCTCGGCTATCGAACGATTCAATACATAGTAATGAATATTGATTGCGAGTGATTGTTACTACGTTAATAGTTATGCAGTTAAAACGTTTTAATTTTATGATGATGACTGCGGGTCCTTTGCAGTTGTTTGCGTGAAATTCATTCATTATTCATTTGTAATAAAGGCTGTAATGAGTGATAAATATTATATCTGATTCAACGTCAAGATTTTTGTGAATCAATTTAGTTTTCTACTTAATATGAATTATTATTACTTTAGTAGTAATAGTTACGTCAACGGATATTTAAGTGTTAATAGTTGTCATAAGTATTAGTGTTTTTTGTTGTTTTAAGGTAATTAGATAATAAAAATAGAGAATAGGTGTTTACAAACTTGCAAACAAAGTCAGATGCATCAGATTGTATAGTTACAAGGAATAGTTTGTATGTACCATTAGTTGAGCACAAAATAATAATAAAATAAAAGTCTATCGCTTGGAAACGCCATTGAACTAATGAAACTACCGTCAGTAAAGCTGGCCTTATAGAAATATCACTGTGGAAATTAGCTAAATCCAGGGCTTAATAGCATTATTGTAAAATCGAATATAAAATCTAGATTTTATTGTAATTGAAATTAATTAATTTGCTATTGAGTTGGATACCTTTTTAGAAGTAGGTTTAGAGAAGTTAATCCATGTATAAAGCCCCGTTTCATATGGGAAGATAAATTTATGATATGATATATCTTTATATGCAAGATTGTGTTAGGTACAACTGAGTACGTCAAAATATCATTGAATCATAATTAACAACGATAAGTGGCACATAATTGTCAGTCGTAGACATAAGAGAATAATTAATATACGAACAATGAGAAAGGTTGGTCTGACTTATAATAAATACTTTGCTTTTAAGTAAAATTACAAATAGTTACGCAATACCACTTACAAAATGATATGTGACTGAGGCCCTTATTAAAAAATGTCAAGGGCATCTAGTCGCACTATATCAGAACCACAGACAATCGAACAAAATAGAAATCAAACAATATGGATTATCCTTAACAAAATAATGTAGAAATGAAAATTTAGATTAAACAACAGTCGTTATTCTAACAGTCGCTGGTTTTCTTTAAAACAATTCATTTATAGTTTCGTAACACAGACTAATGTATCTAAAATATTATTTTTTAATGACAGACAATTATAAAAACAAAACATGCAAATAGATATCGTAAATAGCTTAATAACAATCTTTTTTTTAAATCAGCTTTTATACGAACAAAAACTTATTACAAACTGCTCGAAAGAGAATGAAGCTATTAGCCGAATCGTGCTGGCGATTATCCGGTGCAAGCCGGGTGAACCGGGTGACGCAATCAAATCGCTCATTACTGCACCGATTCAATTTCACTAGGATGACCGGGTGGTTACCTTAATGGTCATGAGACGTGGTTATCGTTAGAGAAAAAAATATAATTCCATTATATAAAGTCTTTAAGGGTATCATCAGTATGTAACTAGTTTCAGGATTGTTTTAATAATAATATAGAATTGCCAGCGACCAAATGTTTGTACTAATGTTTTATAAATACGCTACTTCATACTTTAAAGAATACATGTACATTTTCTCTTATTATACAATTATTTCGATTAAGTTTTTTTTTAATCAGCGTAGATTTAAAGTACTAACACACTCGAGGTAACCGTCATTGCAATCTCGAACGTATATTAAAAACTAAATTATTATATTCTAGCAGATATTATATATACACGTGAATATATCAAAACAAAATTCAGTAATATAATACTAGAATTCTTAATATTTTAAAACTTAAAGGCCCAAAAACACGAAAAATCGTGAAGATCAAACAATATTGCAAATTCATTCAAAGGAGTCGTTCTGTTTTGGTAATCTATTGAGACCTCTCAATTAAACAGTGTGTAAAAAAATCTATTAAATGCTGTGTATTGCGTAAAGTGGGTTAGTCTGCGGTGGCGTTCTTCGGTAATTATTCGCGTATGTAAATGCGAACAAGAAATTCCTTGCATGGTAAAATTGTATTGTAATCAGGACGATAAGCGCGACGGTGCCTCATGCCTGTGCCGCGTTATCGGCGCACGCTACTCTATCCGCCTGGTGGAATTGGCTTAGGTCTAATACACAATTGTAGCATCAATAAGAAAATAGTGAAGTAGCAAATACATGACCCTTCTAAGAAAGATTTAAAAACTTATTGAATTGACCATTGCCTATGACCAAAATGATCGACAAAATAAATGTCGATATTGAGACACGCAATATAGATAAGTGTATACCAAAGTTAATAGAACAATAAGTTGTGCCTTATTCAAGTTTTACCATACTAAATGAGCAAACAAATGTTTTGGTCCGACGCCACTAAATTTTCCTTAGAGCTACTACTTATAATATGAATTGGTTTTTTTAAGCAGACAACATAAGTCCATTTGGTTAATATTGTACTCGTATTATATTATATTAAACTGCTTGATTGGATACATTTTATAGGTCATCTACTGACCTGTCCAGCCCATTTCGTCCCTACTGCTACTATATAGAAATATAGTTAAGAATGACCTTGTCTTCGCTTTGATCGAATAAAAGTCGTGTTAACTTTTTTATCGATTAAAGAATAAAATATGCCATGGCTTATTCATTTGTCAACTCAGAGTAAATACTTTATGGTTAACTGTAGTACTGAGTAAATTCTTTGTGAAAGGAGAAATTTACTAGTTATTCACGAAACATACACCGTTTTTGCTTGTAGTATAATTATCCCTTTCTGAATATGACTAGATATTTGATACTAAATAGTATATATTGATAACCTAGAAAACATTGGAATCCAAAAAATCAGTACATACATTTCAAAATTATATCGAATAAATAAATATATCAGGAATAATGAATATTAATTCTATTAGACGAATACATCAACTTACTTTTATGAAAAATATGTCATCTAAAAAGTTTCAAGAAAAAATCAGAATTCATAAAGTCTATTTGCTCTTCATTCATCATGTAAATTGTTTGAAACTTCCCAAAACCAAATACGCGTGAAATTATACCATGGAATACTTTTTAATTTCAAGTATTTAATGCAAATATTTCTCGACGAATTTTAATCGCATAATTAATATGTAAATGAATTGTTTTACTTATCTTGAGTTTGTATCAAAATATTCATTTCGACTGAGATTTATCGCTATTCTGTATTCGAAGTCCGAAATTCATTTTTTAAACCTTGCCTCTCATTTAAATAAAATCAAATTAATCTCTAATAAAATATTAATAATAAATATGCATATCCTTATACGTACTGAGTACTCAATGTTGAATCTCAATAAAATATCTCCCATTAGTTTGAACCGCAGCACTCTAACGACTCGTTAAATTTAGATTCGCTTTGAATAAATCAAAAATATTAAACCATTTTTTAAATAATCTGAATTCGACATTTTATTTAAATTGTTTTACTATTTTAATGCCTGATTTTTAAGACAATACTAATTTTATATTGTCTAAATGAAAAGGTTTTAGACATAAAGAGTTCCATACAATGAGTTATGACCTCCTAACTTTATTGCATTTCAAAGTAAAAGTATTTTCATGTACCAAAGAATATTATTCAAGATAACTGAAACGCAGACGTTAAAACTGATGTTTTAAAGAAAATTCTATATTAAATTTAATCACGTCACGAAGTTTAATAGGATTCAGAAGTAAGATTTTACATCTAACATTTTTATTCAGTTTCATATATGAGGTGTGGTATATAAATGTGTATTCAACTTTGCTGTGATTATACTTTGAAAAATATATGTCTATGTAGTAAGTAAGCTAGTAAGCTGGTTATTATAGGTTAGCGTTATTCCTCAGCTCTATTTGTTTATTTTTTTATATTAGCTAAATTTACAAGTTAAAACTGATGAGGTAAGTGGTTTTGGCCTAGACGTTGTTCTTTGTATACATAGCATAGTTAATATTGTATTATATCAACTTCATAAACCAAAATATTTGCTAAAGTATTTTATCAACTGATTTTCAGGGCTGGGCTATGTATTGGACAATCGAGGACAATAAATCGAAGGCTTTGCCTTTGAAAATTCTTTATACGTATCTTTTCGCTCGAATGGCGACTTTATCTTAGAGTATATTGAGCTGGCGATTTATTTTTTACGCCGTATTTTGTTTCTATTTTACTTTGGGTACATAGGATTTTATCAATGTCAAATCAGTTGAGGGATTTAGAATTCATGCCTAGTTAGATATTCGAATCAGGCATACTACAACGAATTTTTCAATAGCTTAAATTATTTTAATCTATTGAACATTACAGCATATTACGGGAGTCATACTAAGGCTAAATCTGATTCTACGAATCAGCTACGAAGCGCTACGAATAGTAGCAAATTGTAGCCCTCTTCAAAATCGTTTACAACGATAACTCAGATTAAACACGAGCTAGAGGGAGCTAAGGTTTCAAATACAAATTCCGTCATTAGTGATGCAGAACTGTATGTATACTCAGCTGTCAGTGTCGCTAGTTGGTACCGTGGACCAGTGCGAAGTATATTGAAATTCAAATCGGGCGGCCTGATAATGCAAAGCCGTCTATTGCTGCAGTATACCAATGAGCGTTAAGAGGATTGTGAATTCGCCGAATTCTGTTGTAAAAGTTTTAGGAGTCTACTCCGAATCGGTCTGATTCCGTTAGCTCTGCTCGACCGAAAATATCCTTTGACTAAATGCATATTAATAATGAAAATAGAAGAAATTAGTATATTATCAATTGCATATTTTTTTTAGTTTCTCTTATAAATTAATCGTCATGTTTATGAGAACACTGACTTAGAAAATCCTATTTACACTTAACAGAATTCGTGGTTTAAAGTCGTGCATTATCATTATATCGTAATATTTTTATATGACATTCGCGTAAATAAAAATCTATATTATATTCTTAATATAATATAATTAGTTTGATCATTAATAAAATGTGTACAAAATATTACCCTATGCAGCAACAATTGGGTTGTAGTGAAAGAGTTGACACTTTTAAGCACCTATATCCATTGATGACGTGACGAACCCACTCTCCGCCAATCGGCCGTCCAATCAATCTACACTGTAAAAAGAAAAGGTGATAACCTAGTCCATAGTTAATAAGTTTGCCGTCTCTTGAACAAACCGAATCGGTTTCAAATTTACTACCGAAATCTATAAAAGCATCAATTGAAGTCCTGTCCTTAAAAGGGCAAACAAATACTTCAATGTTTTATAAACCAAATATATCTTAATCTCGGCAATTTCATAGGAATGCTTCTTAAACAGAATAGTCGCATAGCTCAATATCACCTATACAACTTGTTGCAGCTAATAATCACGGCCATAATTCAACACAAGAGACGAACTCGTAGAAGGAAGAAGTCGTGATTGCGAAACGTATAAGGTTGAGGAAGAATATTCTTACGTTCAAAAGCGAGAAAAAACCTTGGCGGTTTGAAAACTTACCGATTGAAAGAAACCGGTATCCAAGCTATACTAATAAGTTTACTTGCCTTGCATACTGCGGCGCTGAATTGCTCCAATTCGCTCTTAAATTTCGCAATCTCGATGGAAAACTGTCGCACTATTCGTTCACGGATATAGAGCAGACTGAGTGATTAGCTCTGTCCTTTTATGGAGCTTTTGAAGATATGTGGAACCACTCAAATGTTGGTATATATTACAATGAAGCAAACCAATTGAGATTCGGAATTCATTGACAAAGTTCCTGCTTTACATATTATAACAACTTTAAAATCATCGTATTGTTATAATAAAAAACATTAGAAAATACGTCGTGCATGGATAATAAATATTTTTATATTATTAATTAATTGCACAGATAATCGTCATATTTTACCAACGTATAATATTAAACTGAAAAGACAATACTCATGCAAAATAAATGCGAAAAATACTCCATACAAGTAAGAACAAAAACGGTAATTCATCGGAGCGTACATGTGCGTTGTCAGGAAATCGGTGGGAGCGCGCGTCGCAGCCAACAATATTAGAATAATTGATTAACTAAACGCAAAGAGAAATAATCGCAGTTCAGCATTTTACTTAATAAGGCCGCTTCTGAAGCCGCGACTTCACTAACACGTATTCAAATTAATTAATTAACAAACAATCTATTTAAATGAATTTATTCCCTTCGTCACATTATAATAAGAAGTTATATTTGTATGTGACGCGAAATACTAATCGCATAATCAATCAGAGCAGCGATACCAAGCAAAATTATAATAATGAAAAAGTAATAAACGATACCGATCCACTATAAATAACTAGTTTATTACATCCATAATTCGTATTCCCCACAGATTGCAAATACGCAATTTCCGCAGAGTAAATTCAAAAAATTAAAATTTATTACGTGGCTCAGGTCTTGCGTTTGCATACATCCTAAATCGCTGCCGTGCCGGGAAAAATGATTTATAAAACCTCGCTAAGCATCTATCTCTATTACGCTTGCAGTATATCTGTATGCTTGTCTCTTTCCTTTCGACTCCAATTTCACGCTGAATGCGTGTAGGACCTCCGTAGTAATACTGCTATTGATTAAGATGCCTGAATATTCATTCAATTACATGCCACTGAATTTTCTAATGAAGTTTTGCTTAAATAACGCATTATTTATATTGTTTGTGAAGAAAATGTATCAGAAGAGAATGAATTTACTGGCTTTCTTAAACATTACCTATTAAAACTACTTATTTTTATTTGACAGTTTTAAGTTTGACGGTTTTTATACAAATTAGTGTACTTCAAAGACAACTACATATATGAAAAGGACCAAGGGGAAGATGGAGAAAAGGGCGCTCTAAATAGAAGAAATATCTGCGTTAGCAGGAAGCGAAAGGAGAAAGAAAGCCAGGGATAGAAACATTTAGCGAAGGCCTTTACCAGTGTCCGATCAATGGTTCAGAAGGAAGTTGGGATCACAAGAAAAAAATTATATAACAAATATAAACTGTATGTTCTACATTTGTAAAGATTAAAATTAAACGGACTTCATTATATTTATATAAATTTAAATAATCATTTTATATTCATATTGGTAATTATTATAAAAATCATTATTTTAAGTTTTTAGTTTATTAGAAAATTGTCTTAACTACAAAGATTGACACCATGATACATTGAATAAAAATTTCAGTAATAAAGCATCAGCAAAGACAGCAGAAAGAAAAAATAATAACACAAAAAATGGTTAGGTTCGATTCCCGATTCCTTTATTCCAAGTATATCTATTTGAATCTACTTCAACATATTCAATACATTGTAGTTTAAAAATAGTTTGTGTCGTGACAAAGTCGAGATACAAAAATTTCCTAATTTTTGTATATATTTATGTATAGGAAGACTTTCAATTAGTCTTTTAATTCATTCATAAAATAAGCATAGCTGTAATGAATAAAAGTTAAAAGTTCTGTAATAGTAGTTCTGATGAGATACACGAGTTCTAGTTCTTAAAGTTGCCTACTTTCTACTCCGCCTTGCACCCAGCGTCGTCTAGATAGTGTTGAAGCGATAATGTAACCCAAGACTCCGATCGCTTTGACGACTGAATCAAATAAGTCTCGGAGAATAGTAATAAAATTGAATTGAGCGCCTGCCCAGATGTAGCGAAGGATTTATCGCGAGATAAACGTTGAGGCATACCGAGGAATATCTATTTAATTATTTGATATCCGAAGATACATTTTCAAAAGAAGCTTGCAAATACCTTCTTGAAGAAGAAGAAATTAATGTAGGAATACAAAACCTAAACTGTTTATATTTCCGAGAAAATTACATACTATAACCATTATTTTTATGGATTTATTAGTGGGCAACAAAGTGAAAATTATATATGTATATTGTATGTTTTATCTAGTGAATTTAACAATTTTCGCATTGCATTTTTAGAAGAAGAGAAAAAAACGATTATTTTGTTACTCGGTTGTGGCGCGAACTTTAAGTTAGTCCCGCGCTCGCTTACACATTCGTTGAGCTGCATCCAATATGTTTCCAAGAATATTGTCTTTAACAAGTCCATTATACGCGATAGATTGTACGCCTCCGTGCCCGCCCTATACCTTCGGCAATGAATATTTCAGTACGAAATTTATTATATATCCTGAATGTTAGTACATGTCGCAGTATTATTACTGTTTTATTAACGGGCTTTTTCATATCAAATTTAAAATCATAACATACATAGGATTATTTATTTTAAAAACTACTAACAGCTGGACTGGCTTTTGTGGTTTATAAAATTCTAAGACAGAATAATGCTTATCAAACCAAGCCTTCGCTACAATAGTATTTTTTTGCCAAAACAAAATGCTTTATTAACATGAAATTCCGTTTTTATAAACAAACAAAAGTTCCTTTACACATAGTGAGAGTATTATAAATATATACCAATAATACAACTGCTGTACAATTTATTATTGTATCTTTTGAAGTTTAGAGCTTACTAAAAATCAAATTAAATAAATACTAGTGTCATCTATGTGTCAGCCCACGAATTATTCAGCCCATCTATTTTATAAAGTTTCTTAACCTTTTTATAAGTAACAACCGGTTTTTCTATGATGTATTTGATAAGTCAATTTAATGCAGTTGATCTAACAACTGTATGCTTAGTAACTGATTATTTACGAAAGGCATTAGCATAAAAATCCATCGAAAAATGTTAATTATAATCTGGTATTTTAGAGTGTTTTTCATTTTAAGATAACGTGAACATTGCAATTTTATCAGAAATGATTTTTTTAATTATAAGTACGGATTTTAATCACATCAGCGCTGTAACCTTTTTTTTACCTCATAATGTTTTTCACGTCACATTTCAGCAATATATATTTTTCAATACATTACGTTTGGTATCTGTGATCCTGATGAATTTAGTTCAAGCTTGGTCCCTGTGAGTGATTTTCGTTAAAATACGATTTTTTTCATTAAAAATTTTAAAGACTTAATGTCTTTAAAAAATTTCTACAATATATATTTCTGAATATCACTTTAAGCTTACATTCACGCCATGGTCTAAAAGGAACGAGTAACGAAGTTATCCAGGCTCGGTTCCTTACCATGATACCATGATCATTAATCACACACCTCAAGTGAAAAGTGGTGCAAATAATGACCGCTATTATATTATTTAATAAGTGCGACAGTTGTACCGAATTCAGTTCATAGACCGCACTAAATATACCCAAAATAATATATTGTGGATGTGAGTATTATAAATAAAATTGTCGAAATTAAAATAAAGCTAAACCCAGAAATGTAAAATCAAACAAGGCAATCGTCAGTTTGGCATAAAACATTCAACAACTTTCTAAAAATACCTATTACGAACAGATACTGTAATGGTTATTTATAAATGATAAAAAAAATACTTTTTAGAGTAAACTTCTGATCCACTTTAACAAGAGCCTAGTAGTGTCGCCACTTTCACTTCGACTTCCACTGTGTAAGTTTGCTTCTGTCGCGCAAGGAGACGTAAAGGTAGAATTATTACAATTTTTGGGATACAAAAACGTCAATATGGTAAGCATGTTATGTCATAAACAATAACCATTTAATGGCGTGTAAAGATTTATTGCGTCAAGGCAATATACAAATGTGTTTTTTTCACAACCCTATTTAGTATATTATAATAGTTTAAACATATATAATTCATTTGATTAAAGGGCTCAAATATAAGTTTTTCCTCCAACTTTGATTTTGATCCCTTTGGAGTAGAAACTCTTGGGCCTGTGGGGTTTAAGTGCACAGGCGCTAATTAAAGATTTAATTTGGCTTCTGGAAGATAGTACCTGTGACCTCAGAGCTGGTGCTTTCCTTGCTCAACAAATAAGTAACGCAATACAGCGAGGAAATGCTGCCAGCGTTAAAGGTACACCGCCACAAGGGACCAACTTTTTAAATTTGTATTAATTTTTAATTATTTTACTACGGAATGAATGAAAAGGATTTAATTTAGTTTTTTAAAGAGCAAAATTGTCTTTTTTTAACAACATCATGAACAAATAATTATTATATACACAATATTATCAGAAAAGTTCATATAGTATATACTTTTACATGTTTAATTATTGTGTATAGCATGCAGTAAACATATTAAATTGCAGATAAATTCGAGTTATCGTAATCTTGATGTATTTCTCACACACTTGAAGCGTATAGACTTCGTAATGGCTAACCATATTTATTTAAACTATTCTAAAGGCTATATAGGTACCCTATCAAAACCTGCCTTTGGCGTGGAGGTACAGAAAGTTAGTTTTATCTACCCCAAAGCCGCAACCATTTATATTAACAAAATGGTAAGAGATTGTTTTCCTATTAATTGAGTATTATTTAATATTATTTATTATAGAAATTTTAAACAGTTTTAGTACTGAACTTTAGAAAATGTTTCCCATTTATTGAAAATTAATGACTATGTTTGTACAAAACAATATAATTTCTTTAAAATATTAATTAAAATCACTTCTTAGTTCCATAGTAGGCACAATGTTTAGTTTTGTCTTATTTTTTATAGGATAGGGAGGCAAACGAGCCTATGGAACGCCTAAAATAATTTTTATGGGTAAAACGCCCATTTTAATGGGTGCGTTGCCGGCTTTTAAATCATAATTTAACTTGTTTTAGATCGATCGTGTAACGTTCAAGCGTCTATCTGATGTTTTAGTCAAGGAAGATATTACTAAAGATACATCTATGTTACTAATTAATGCTGCATACCTAACAGTAAATATATAAAGCATCTAATATAAACGATCATAGTGCATGTATTATATTGTAAATTTAAAAAAATCTAATACTTGTATGTTTGTGTATATAAACTACCGCCTTTGGTTATAACGCAATGTAGTGACTGGCGCCTCGTTTTTCCGTGAGTTTGTTATACAAACGTTTCTGTGAGGTTTGAAAAGTTTTAAAATTACAAATTTAACGCTTTGCTTCATAATATTTATATGTGATTTTATTTTAAAGGCAACCTGGGAAGTTCCATTCAACATATTGCATACAAAACATAATATGAAATTTCGGTGTTACAATCAAAGTACAGTGTTCGTACCTATGATGTTCAAGAGCGAGGAAGTGTTATATGTAGACGATGATTTGAATAAAATAAAGGTTTGTTGAAGGCATTAAGGGGAAACATTATTTTTTTAGTTTTGATATACCTAGTAAGGTACAGAGCATCAGAAGGAAAGTAAAACTGTGACCAATTGAATGCGAAATATGTGCGCCATCTTATTGCAAGAAAGTGAGGGTAGGCAAACGTTAATAAATCTATCTACCGTTATTTTGTTGAAAAATCAATTATACTTATTTGTATTATTTATGAATATTTTGTCCTTAAGTTTTTTGTTTGTCTTCTCTTTTCATTGCTTCCTTATAATTAGTGTTTTATAGGTTTATTTTTGTATATAGGTGATTAACATGAAACTTGCCAGTCCCGGAGTATCAATGACGTTTGTAATACCTGAAGACTGGAAGAGCCTTCAAGACTTTCTTCGGAATTTATTGAGACCCAACTACTTTAGGACTATCAAAAAGAGGATGCGAATGGAATTTCTAAACATTGCGATACCCAGATTTAAGTTAAAGACCTTGGTAGATTGGACGGATACCTTGCAGAAGGTAAATTTACACTATAAATATAGAGATCTAATTGATGCACTAGCATTCAAACCTTATGCTAACTTGTTTTAATTTCGTCATATTATGTTTCAAACGAATGCTTTTATTTGTATTTCGGGATTCCTTCTAGGTGGGATTAAAAAAACTATTTGATAAAAATAGTACAGGACTGAATAACATGTTGATAAACGAGGCCACTAACAATCCCCTGCATATAAGTAAAGTGAAACAAAAGAACTTCATTGAAGTTAATGAGATGGGCGCATATCGGATTATTACCCCAGAATGTAAGTTGTATTTTTACTCTGAGTATGGAACAATGTGAATTCATGTATGTTCCATTAATACTGTATTGTCTGGTGATAAGGCATATTTGTATTAATATTTCTTCTTCTACATAGTGTAAATTCAGAAAATATAAACTGTTTTTCATTAAGAAAAATTCAGGCTAACTTTGCAATGCCCATGAGTCTGTCCGAAGGTAGTCGGAACTTATTTAATTAAGATCATGTTTATGTTAACCTGGGTTAATAATATAAGAAAATTATCAGCAAGTGCACAATCTTGTAAACTAACCTTCAATTAACTGGGGGTGCGTCAGACGTCAAATTCAGTAAATTGCTTTATGACACATTTTACTGTAAAAATGACCGGAGCTTACCTTTACGTTTTATAATACAGGGTATAGACTCCATCAGTGTTAATCTTAGTCTCTTAACACTGATAGTTCTTTTGCTATGTTAAATTCTTTAACACTCGGTGAAGAAAAACAAAGTGTCTTCCCCATACTCTATTCAACACCATAGGGTTATGTTTTCATGATGTCAGTTTTTATATATTTTTAAATGTACAGAAATTTTAAGTTGGTTAAAGAATTAGGCGTCTAACACAAAGGTTCGAGGGTCGAATTTTTGATTGGAATTCCTGTTGAATTAATATTGATTGTTTTATGTTCTAGCACATTACAGTAAGATGCCACTTCTTCGGCCAACTTTAGAAGCCATCGCCGATCGACCATTTTATTTCACTGTCACTCTTCACTGTGATAGGTCCCACATAATATTGTACTTTTTTTTAGGTTAAACTAATCTAGCGACTTATGTAATGTTTTGCTACAATAGATCGAAAAAAATGGTTTGATAGAAAAAGTAAAACCATAAATCCTTAGGAATCTTTTAGCAACACAAGACAAGACAAACACTATTGTGAGCAAATAGTTTTAGTTTTAAAGTGTTTCTATTTATGTATTAAAGTTCACCACATCATAAATTATGTTATCTACAGTATATGTTACAAGCTATATTTTCGAAAATATATGCCAATTATGGTAAACATAAATGTCACTAAAATAAATCACAATAAAAACGATTAGCAAAACATCAGATTGGCACTCAATAATGTGTTTTTTTTTAAATTTATTAGATCATTTTAATCAATTTTTTTTCATTAATAAACTCGGATCCAACTGTCCATTTTTATCAAAGTATCAGCCCGGAACGTCCAAAAGTAACAACCCTAAGAGCACGTGTGAAATTACAAAGCGTTCGAGCAATTACTATGCATTATTTGTGCAGAATGAAAAGGCAAGTGTAATGTGTGCAAAATGGAAGCATTAATGTTACACGCTCAAATTTCAACTCGTCATTAAAGGTATTTAAAGGATCGCTACATGGTTATTCATTTCAACATAGGCTTATATAGTAGTCAATTGGGATGATATCTTTATCAAATTTTATGTAGATTTAATGAACCATATTCCAGCTTAATTATTAGTGTGTAAGTGTCTCGAGAATATAAAAGACTGAGTGAGTAATTTCTCCTAACAATGTATCGTTATATTATTAAATTTGTTGATTGAGCTAAGTATAAAAAAGGCCTAATCTTTATTCGAGAATGTTTCAAGCGGTTTATGCTTCATTAGTATTTTTTTATTAATTTATTTTATTTTACTTACGTAAACGTATATAAAGAAAGGTATGTCGCACTCTTGTAGTGTGGACTGAGTGAGTGAGCTTGGTTGGTGTATTGGAGAAGATTGGTAGAATAATGTTCAAGATAGACAGAGATTAAGCCAATTGGAGGAGGCATTTCTCTATAAGAATATCAAAAGTACATTTCTGTTTAAAATTTTGTAGATTTATGTGTATCTTTTGTAAATATGAATGAATTTTTCAAGGAATAAATGAGGCGTAATTATTAGTATTCATCGTATATAGATTTGTATATATATTTAATAATAAAGTTTGGATACAAAAAACTTGACCACCAATCAGGACACAAAAGATGGAACACACGTTATTCGAATATTATTCGCGTGTGTAATATTACTCGTTAATGTAAAACCTATGCATTTGTGCTGCCTTGACTTCGTTCAAAATAAAAACATCTCCTGACAGCGAACCTCGGATTGCAGCAAACTCGATTTCCTCAAATAAACAGCCATAAAGGTAAGTTTATAATATTCAATAAGTTGGGGTCGAAATTCTTGCGGAGCCTGACAGGTGTGTCCCAGGGGTCTCAATTAGTTCCGTACAAATAGACTTGCAGCCGGCTTTGGCTGGATTACGTCGAAATGACTTTATCACGGCGAATTGTAGGGTTTTAGAGCGTATAATATTATTGAAGGTAACAAATTGGATAGTTTTAACGGCAATGGGTTTAGTCTTTTGGTAGAACTATTATATATTGTTACGAAGACGGGTCGACTGCAATGTTTCTAGATTTTTCCACTAGTTAGAGAACTTTTCAGCAAGCTGTAATATGATTTCTGACCGTTTCAGGAGAGGGTCAATCACATATTAGAAAATTGTAATTTTCATAATGTTACCCTAGTTTTCAGGAAGCTGAAACCTTTTTTCAGTCGGTTTCAGAACATGTGTAGTCGAGTAGTGCAGTTTTCAGGAGACCCGTTTTCAGGCGTTTTCAGGCCTAGTTATACCCCTTTGGTGAAGGAATATTCTAGACCGAACTTTCTAGGTGTGAGACAAGGACGAAATGATACAAGAGAGAGAGAGAGAAGATCAGAACTTTCTCGAAACTAGACGAGCACTCTAGAACGCCGTACGACAAGGACGGAGCAACGTGCGAAAGAGACAAAGAGTGCGGACGTTCTAGAATTGTGCAATCGCTACTCAGTAGCAAGCCCGCCTAGAAAGTTCTCGAATATTGTTTAGAATTATTCCCAGGGATATATAAGCGAGCCGAAACGCGACTAGTCGCCTTTAGTTTTGAATGCGATTACACGAGAGAAACACCGAAGCGATAAAGTGCGAATAAAGTGAATATAAGTGATAAAGTACTGTGTGAAGTGTACATAAGTGAAGTATTTAGTGACTGTGTTTTTGTGTGTTATTAGTGAATCTCTGCAATTAATTTTGTGCCCATAAATTCCTCATTGGTTTTTCAAGAAATAAACCCTTGAAGAAATCTACGGCATTTTCTATCCGATCCCCTAGCTCGTAACAATATGTTGCAGAAAACAAATTGAGCAATTTAATATTGTAGGAAAACATTAGAAAGTATTTAATTGGTTTTCAACTCTCTCTCTCTCTCTCTCTCTGTCTAATAGTAATGTATGTCGGAGCTTGTAGGAGTTATAGGCAAACGGGTGACCAGCCTTCCGTACCTGTCTCACCGCCGGTTCCTCCATACCAGCGAGCGATTGGCACATATCAAGAGACGTCCAGCTGCGCATGATGTCATTGTTGAAGGTCGCACGGTCAGGCCAAAGCCAACTAGGCTGTTAAAGTTAGCATTTCAGGTGGTATAAAAAATAATTTCTCTGCGTTCCCAACACAGCATTACTGAGCACCGTTATATCATTGAAATACTTGGAACATTCCACAGTTAGAAACTAGCTTCAGCAAGGTACGAAGATTTGCATTTAGCCGGCAACCGTAGCTCGTTTGAGCAGTTGAAGTAGGCTTACTGCGCCTTGTGCCGAGACCAGTAACTCCGCCGTTAATTTGGAGATACAGAGCAATATATTCAGCTGGCAAACACATCAAAATAATTACATTTATAGACAGTATATTAGGTAAATATTATTTGTCGCTTATAATTTACTGCCTAAATGCGAGACTTCAATGTTTTAATGTTCAAAGAAGCACACTAAAAATCATTGTTTATTATTGTGATATTCATTTATTATTTATTAAAATGTTTGTTTATTGGCAATGATAGTTGAGAATATAGCATACATACATATTGCAGACATAATAATTATGTCAAATTGGACTACCACCTTCAAGATTTTTTTTAATTTAGAAAAATATTTTAGAGTAATTTATTTGCAAAAATTTTATACTTAATACTTTTTAGATGTAAACATCTAAAAAGTATTAAGTTTCAACATTTAAAATGCTTTAGCTGCAAATGATTTCAGTCTGTGACATGTAAAGCTAGGTACGAAGTGCCCTCTAACCATATTAGATACAGATTCATAAAGGTGCCATATTTGAAAATTGTAATAAAAATACACTTAAGAGTTCTTAAAAAGGTGAATATTTCTTAAAGAAGTGTTGTATAAGAAAATTACTTTGATAGCCTCCACCATTCACCAGACACGGTTTTGTGCTTTGATGTCAACTGATCGTTAATGTGCGTAATGTAGAATTATTGCAGAGCTTGTACTCAAACTCAAAATAACTCTATTCATAAAAGTACACTTATGAGTATCAACAGAAAAGATGTTAAATTGATTCTAAATTTAAATTAACTACCAATTCATTTAATTATTCGTCAAATGTATAAAAAGCTTTGTTGATTAATTTACGTTTAACGAGAATTTTGTATTTATTCAGTGATAATTATGTAATTTCGCTTGGAAGTTGTTGTAAAAACAAATACAATTTCCATATAAGGGGTGGTTTATCTTCTAAAGTCTGGTTGGTAATACGCTAAGATCGGTTCTCTTTCGAGTATTTTACTGGTGAAAGTCACCATTTGTTTTAAAAACGCTTATATTTGTTTGTAAACATTGACATTAATGTTCATATTATTTGTACGTTGTCCATCTTCTAATATTAGTGGAAGTCCGAAAAGATTGGTAACATACTCGTAAGCAGGTAATGTAAGTGTATTGATACTTGTGGCGATCAATAGCGATTTCATCTTACATCAGCTAATGTGCCATTTGCCTCTGGCAATAAGAACCGTTTATGTAATTGTCGTATTTCAGATTTTTTATACAGTGACTTCCTATTACCCAAAAGTGTAACAGCTTCAGAGGTATATTTAGATGAAATTAAACC
This sequence comes from Pieris brassicae, assembly GCF_905147105.1. Lineage (NCBI taxonomy): Eukaryota > Metazoa > Arthropoda > Insecta > Lepidoptera > Pieridae > Pieris > Pieris brassicae. The sequence continues at coordinate 316,435 of NC_059671.1, read as the reverse complement.
AAATTTGGAGATGTAAAAAAGGGCCTGGCATTTTTGCGGTGACATGGTCATTAAGACATGGTAGAGGAGTACGGAGACCGCACCTACATCAGGCTGTAACGGTCGGGCAGAAAAATCGTGCGCCGCACGCTCTCTGACAGATGCCATTTGTTAATTCACTGAAATATCGCGGCAGGCGACGGCTATTCATTATAAGGCAGGCTCGTTTGTGCCACGTGTGAGTCTTGTAGCGTTGACAACTCAACACTAGCGGGTTTAGTAAATGTTACGTACAAGACAACTCAGTCCAATAGGACATCTCACTTTGACGCCTGCCGCGTCTTATGAATGAAATACAAGATAATGCAGGAATTAAATAAACAGTATTCATATAGTTTATATACTACGAGTATATAGAGTTATGTACATAGTAGCGCATCACACATAAGTTCTGTTGTAACTTGTAGGCAGTTAAATTCCTTCTTTTTCACTCACTACAATACAAAAAATTCTGAATTCGTTCTGATTGTATTTTTTATTAGTAACATTATAACTTTGAACTATTTTTATTAGTATGGAGGTTCTGTACATTACAATTGCAATATTTTTTTATTAGTTATTTTTTTTTATTTTACACAACAATTACTAGAATATGATTCATTAAAAGTTGAACAAATTGCTCTTCTGACTGTACGTCAGGTGCATTCACTCGTGCAATGGCGAAAGCCACTGTTGCCATCCTTGTTTGTTATTCCGTAATTTACAGTGTCATCTCTGTCTTGGATAAATGACCAGCCTGAAATTCAGGCCTATTTTTAAAAGTTTATTAATGAATATTGTTTATTTACAGAATTGTATTAACTACATACGCAATACTTAATTTATTCCTTAAATTATAAACGCTATACGCGGCATGTTTAAAAGAAAATATTATTAAAAAAAGGAAAATTTTAATTCTAAATATTTATCTATTAACATCTAAACGAAGAATAATAATTATCTATTATTATATATTATTATTATCATCTATTGTATTGTCAAAGTTAAAGATTTGCAAATGATTTAAACTATCATAGGTTCAGTAAAAATCACATCAGAAATCCTTGATATTAATTCAATTTTTTTGTGAAATATAACTGAGTTAAAGTTTATCGGCAATATTAGTATGCCAATGGAGCATTCCCGTGAATTCTAAATTACCCGTGGGATTCACACGTTACTGACTTCATCTACATAGGTAACATTCGTGCATACAATATAAGATAGCTATATATAGTTTTTATAAAGATAAAATTAAATACAAATCTGGACAAAAAGTTAATGCTAACAGTGTAAATTTCAAAGGCAGATACATAAGATGATAAGTAAATAATGAACTTATATAATTTTCGTATGTATGTTGGCATTTTCATAATAACACAAGTATAAAACAAAATACAGTTAGCCAACAATAATTAAAATGAATAATAGGAATAAAATAAGTGGGGAAGAGACACAAACATCAGTTACAATAGAATCATCACGACTAATCATTAAAATAAATAAACATAACCAATAACCAATGTATGGGACAATTGCTCTGCGTTGTTTCGGTTGCGGTGTGGGTGCCCTTGATTATAGGTCTGTCTAAGGCCGACAGAGCACAGCTTTTTATAGTAAACTTTTGCGAAATACGCCTGCCTCACTATCATTCAACAAAAGTATAAATAAATCAGTGGCGAGTTATGTGACCCAACATTAGTTGCAATCAACAATCGTCGCACACTTGAAGCAAATTAAAACGTAAATTTATTTTTTACCACACTCATAAATTATACTTTAACATTATCGTTAAGGCATTAAGTCTTCTTAGATAAGCCAAGTTTGTTTTAGTTAGGGTCGCAACCCCTCTAGCCCTAATTTTGAGTTATATACTCATATTTTAAACCATTAAAGTTACCCATCTTCAAATAAAGAGTTCATTTAAACTTCTCCATAGTAAAACCATTCTTAATTGGCGCTACAACCTTTTTTGGTCTAGATTCAGAAATAAGAGAGGATCATTATCATTTGTATAATATAATAGGCAAGGTGATCGGCCTCCTGTACCTGACACACGGCGCCAACTTTTTAGGTATAAGGCAAGCCGGTTTCCTCACGATGTCTTCCTTCACCGTTCGAGCTAATGTTAAATGCCCACATAGAAAGAAAGTCCTGGTATACGGGACATAAAGCCACTAGGGCAACACTGCTCTCAATAATATTATACTTAAAGTATAAGAATGAATACTACTTCTCTTGAATAATACAAAGTCCCACGACGAGAATTGTTTCTAGCAGTAATTTTATTCGGATATATTTCTCAAACGCTATCGGGCTCAAGAGCCATTCAACAAAAATATTCTAAAACTCATGCAAAATTTAGTCCGCCAATGAGTTCCTCAAACAAACTGGAATTCCAGCTGGGATCGGTAACTAGTTGTGTAATATTTACTGAACTATGTGCGTTCACTCGACTCCGCCTAGTTTCCGAGAGGATTCGATAATAAGTGTTAAGTTACAGTCGAGTGGGCTCCGCGCTCGCGTTCTCGCGTTATAGCTATCAGGTTCTGTTTAAACTCGTTAAATTAACGTATAAGACATGCGAGAATACGATCAAAAGATTACGTATAACGTTCAAGTTATTTTTAACTGAACAAATCAAATCAAACTCAAAGTAACTTTATTCATATAAGTTACCAAGTATACCTATGATCGTCAACAGAAGAACATAAAAGGCCGGCAACGCTTTATCACCTTATATCAGGTATACCTCCTCCCCGATTGCCCCCTATAAAAAAAAACAGAAAAGAGGCTCTATTGATTCTAAATTTACAATAAGTACCAGTTCGCAAGTCAAGGGCGTAGAGCGAGTAAGAAGAACTGGCAAGAAACTCTCCGCCACTCTTTTTAACCACCAAGTTCTGAGTTATACTAATTGTTTGTAAGGCAGAGCAACCATAAATATTTGAACTGGAGCCTAATAGTCTTCTTCATTTCTAATCACTATTAGTCTTTTTATTATCCAGCTTATTATGAAAAGTCCCCGGTATGGGTTATTTTAGTTAAACTTTCTACTTACCGTCCCATGAGTTCTAATGTCTATTTGACCCCATGGAAAGCGCCAAATTCCATCTATTTCAAATATAGTAATAAATTATTTAAGGAAAAATAATTACAAAAAGGTAAGACATATTATCCAAAGGTGCGAAAGTGCTTTACAGGTTTACGATCATATTATGTTAAGGGACGTAAATAGTAGACGAAAAGTCAAAGACTTTTCTACACAATTGGTTTTAATAGCAAAATTAGACCGTACACTAACTGGGATCTACAAAGGCGTACTCTAGTGACTATCAAACGCAATAACGGTACTTTTCAAGTGTCCAAATTTGAAGACAAACAGGCAACTATGCAGACCGTCTAGCAGGCATTTAATTAACGACGATTTACTTGTTACAACTTGTACCGGTTGCGAAGTAATTACGTTAGAGTTAGCGATAACGCGCTTTAAGCTGGAGTTTTTGATGCTACGAACACCGTCCAGTCCGACCAGATTTAGAAAGTTAGAAAATTTAACCTTTTAACAAATCATTACAGTAGTTTAAACATAATTGGCGCAACAATACTGACGAAACTGTATAATGCATATAATATGAAAATATTTGTTTGTTTCGTGACCAAAAAAATAAATACATTAAATTGCATATCTAAATCTAGTGTATTGTAATTTATTTTTTTGTATTATTTATTTTTTCTTTTATAATTGTAATGTTACCCTTTAAATGTTATGCACATACATGTATTTCGTTTGTATGTCATGTGTTCTCTGTATGTGTCTGTATATGTCAAAAATCCGCCAAGTTTTTATAAAATTCTGTGTCATAGTATTGTATTCCTAATAAATCTATATTAGGAAATTACTTTGAAACAACTAGTATTATTCGATACAAATTCAGTAATCTCAAATATCGGGATAAATACGTCAGTGAGTCAACTAGTTAGCTGCCGCAAACACAATGTCAGCGAGACAATCAGACATTTATTTGATTTACATATTATCTCCCGCGTTCGCTATACTGATTACCAACAATGTGGCTTTCCGCATAGGACGGAACTACAATATTTTCTCAGCCCTACGAAATCATTACACACACAACATACATTACATTGGGTGTAAGTGATGACGATTAGCCCATTTATAAGTACTTTATTAAATCGTCTTTTATGTTTTTATTGGATAATGGGGCAATTGAGCCTACGCCCAAAAAAGGCTGTCATCGCAGCACATGGAAACCCATTTTAGAGGTTGCGTTGTCGGCTTTTAAGGGAGGTGATCTTTGAGGTAAGGGAGGTGAGGAAAGACCCAGAACGGGAGTCTATTCTACAACTAGTTCACAAAAGAAATTGCCTTGTGAAACCAACTGTATAAGACTTCCAGCCATCAAGATGATGCTGATGAAATTAATGATATTTTTAAACTGTTACTATATTTATTGCTGTTTACTATATTTGAATTAACATAAGTTACCTTGCTAACATAAGGACCGTGACTAACCTTAATTTTTCATTTCCGATGATAATATGTCAGATTTCTTTCCGTAATGTATTGTAGAAAATGCATAATATATTCCTGTGGAGAAACCGTCGATTCATAATGATAATTCATTAATTATATTAAGTGACAACAGATGGAAATTAACAACTCAATCAGAAACTGTTAAGCGGGCTACGTGCTTTAAATACTAACTTTATTGATACTAGGAGTATGGTGCATAGAAAGGCGGAAATGTTTTTGTAATTACTGCTTTAAATTTAGTTCACATGGAATTATATCGAATAATTTCATAAATTGCAATTTAGTAATAATTTTCTTAAGTTTAACGACGGTATATTGTAAAGCGATATTTCGGAAGAAAACTAGACAAATACTTTAAATAAAGACAACAATTTCTAGTGAAAACATATGTGGGTAACGGCATTACAAACGACTTCACGCACCAGCTCCAAGTCTTCGTCAACCGAAGATCTCCTACGAGCAACTCAACCATGCAAGTAGCTGGATAGGCCATACACTCTGAAGAGATTCCAACCACATCCACAAGCAAGCGCTTGATTGGGTCACGCAACAAAAATCTAAAGTACCGCACTTTGCCAAGCATTTATTTAGCCGTAAAATATAGCTATATATACACAAATAACATCATCAAATACCATCCTTATCACCTCGATGTCCGTCCACAACTGAGCATTAAGGCAGTTATTGCCGCAAACCACCACTATGTTGTAACAGCTGCCCACTAAAGCCAACCAACTGGACTTAGAGACTCTAAGCAATTTGAAAAAATGAGCTTACCAATCCTTAAAAGGCCCGCAACTCACTCGCGAGCCCTTTGCCATTGAGAGTGTCACTTAACATCAAATGAGCCTCATGGCCATGCGGCCTAGTCTATAAAAAAAATATTTTATCATTCACTACTTATATGTAATAGATCGCTACTCGCTCGCCCGTTAGCTGTGTCCGTGCACGTCAGAATGGTACGTTGAGCGACTATTCGCAGCACGTTCGCCGCTATTCAAAAAGCAGCGAATGGCCAATTATAATTTGTGAAAATCAAATGAACCGTCACATTTGTGGCGACCATGCGATAATATTAACACGTTCGCTCATCTGTTTTTCAACATTTTTCTCTGTAACGTTTGTTTTTTGTTGGGCTCCAAGTGAATTTGTTAACGGTTATGCTAATGTCCATGAATACATTGAATTTGCAATTTATCGAATTTTAAACAAAATTGCTCTGTGAGTATTTTATTTTAAATGTCAATGTTTTTAAGAATACCTTTTGCACGCTTGTGGATATCTGAAAATCTAAACTGTATAAGTACGGGTCAAACACATTAGTCCTGCACATGTACATATTTTTATGTGTCAAACACAAATAGCTGTAGAACTAATAAATAAATAACACATTGAAATAGCATGATAACGCTTAAATATTAATCTGGCATATTCCAACTTATAAAACTAAAATTAGCGGTTTTTGCGATATAGATGTTACACTTCTGAAACTTCAAATTATTTGAATAGATGTTTAATATTTCTAAATGATTATGAATGTTATGATAAATAATAGCTCCAGTTATTTTATCCACCGTTATTATTGCCATCTTTATGTGTAACTTTTAACTATTCAAATTACTATAACACATAGACCTGTTAAATAATTAATAAATTAACACTTAGGTGTTTATTTTTTATTCGGTGTTACTAACTTTTTAAATGTAGTTATCATAACACTTAAATATACAGTTAAAGTTAATAAAAATAAAATTAAAACAAAACATTTGGTTCCTGGGGCAGTGTACCTTTAACGCTAGCAGCATTTCCTAGTTGTATTACAAGAATTAACAGTTGAAAGCACGAACTCTGAGGTACTTCATAAATAATATCTTAAACTTAACATTTCATCTATTCATATTTTATGAACTACAATAAACAGGTCTGTCAGGCTGTCAGATTCAGCTGAAAATGTTATAATTATGTTTATTTGTCATGCTGGGTCCTCAATCATAAACTAGATGAAATGTTGTGTCACGTAGGACCAAATGTTCGGTACCGTTTAAGCGTCATAAACAAAAAGATACTACGAGTGAGTTATATGGCTAATAGAATTGTATTTTCTGAACTGAATCCCATCAATTGTAACGACTGCAATAGACAGCTTCAGAACTCTCACTAACAGGTCACAAAGAAGTATCCTTTCAGAAGTTCCGTCCATTTCCCTCAAATAAAAAGGCTCAGTTATCAGTTCTCTATATCGCGAGATGAGTTCCCATAACGATGGCAATACTACGACTCCCACCCGCCCTGCCGCCCGCCCTACTGTCCTAACCACGCGGTACAATAAATAAGATGAAAGCTAGAACATTTTAAATAAATTACTGTTTGGTACGAAAATCGTCTTTATAGTTGACACATCCACAAACTATAGGTACATAGGTTTACTATTATCCAATCTTAAAATCCATAAATGTAAAAAAATATAGAAAAGATAATTTTAACTATTGGTACATTACCTATTGGTTATTTATAAATCTTATATACTTATAAACAGTGATTGTTTACCGATTATTTAAATATTTTATAAAGCTGAGTACTCAAATTATAAAAAAATACACCAAAGAATTGGATTTATTTCATTTCAAGGGTAGTAAAAGTGTTTTTAAGAATAAATAGTATTCTCTTGACTTGTACTATAGTAAAAGTCTTAAGACGGTCATTTAGCCGTAATAATCGGGCCAGCGCGGAGTGAAAGAAACAAGCGCTCTTTATTATCGCCCCTCACGTGTAATTGGAAATAGCGCTTCAAAAACTATCAAAGGGAGCTCGGATTTAGTCCTGGAAGACACGTTTTATTTTTACATTAACAATATACGAAGACTTGGATCACCGTGATTCAGTTTAAATTAGTTTTAGTATCATTATATTATTAAATTCTCTCTATTATTTCTTTTAAATCTTATTTTATTTACTTCTCGTAAATAAAACTTGTTTAATGAGTCAATATGCATGTTACATTACAATACTTTGCGTGTGCTTTTCAGAAATAGATGCGGAACATCTGCCTCACCAAGTCGACAGATATTGTAATGTATTGTATATTACATTCATATACATCTTAGAAGTAATTTTCTCTTCAACAAAAATAAACCACAACGTCGAACCTCCAATTTAGGAGCACCTTCGTTATGTCAATTGCACGTAGTTTTTCTCAAGACTAGTCCCTATTAGTCACTCTTGACCTAAAGAAGGGTTAGTTGGACGGACGCCCCGCGCCGAGCCGTCAAGAACCGATGTCACGCGTCACTGCACTTATTAGAGGGACAAATTAACCCTCTCGCTTTTATTCGGAAAATAAAATTGATGCCAGATTTACGAGGGTCTTCCAGGTTGGTCGGACCTTCATAAAGTGTACATTTTTGTACGTAGGCTTTCATATGGCATTAAGCGAATTTCGTGTTTAGTTAATCATAAATAAAAATATATTAAATTAACATAAATTATTAATTATATCCGTAGCTTTATTTCTCCATTCGCTCCCTGCAATATCATCCACCCCCATTTGTTATTGTTAATGTATGAAACGTAAATTATGTTAATTTCATTCACGTGAATCATCAAACCCGTAAAAAATCAACCATAACTGTCACAACCTCTTACTTTCAAATATCCCATTAATCTAATAAATAGATTTCAATGGTTATTTAAACTGATATTTTCTGGATTACACTTCATTACAATTCAATGTAATTGAATTTCAAACATCAGCGAACAATAACCACAAACTGAAATATGAACATTTTCAGCATTAGGATCGATATAATCGAATTAACATCAAATTGAAATCGATTTGAAAGTCAAAGCGGTCGAAGTTAAATTTGCAAGAGGTTTAATCGAATCGGGTAGAAGTTCATGTGGGCACAACTTTGATTGCTTACTGAGATAATGGGATTGCTTTCAGTGTAACCAGCACTGTTAGCTTCATTCGGCTACGAAGCCTGATCTAAATAGATTTGAGATAAGCCTTGATAGCGTTAACTGTAGGCCATTTCTCAAAATATCACTTGAACTTGAAACTATCTAAAAATAATATATTTGCTCTGTCCTGGGCTAGCTTGGCTCTATCTTCGGCAGACCATCATTTAACTTGACGTCTATACCTCTTGTCTTCTGTGGATACCATTCTGAACATATTTTCTCCATTTCTCTGTTTTGCTTTTTGTAATGCCCACCCATTTTATGTACTAGATTTTTTTGTAGGACGTCATTTACTTTTGTCTTTATCCACATTGTAGTCGTTCAACTGTCACGTAATTTTATGTTAAACAAGTAGCTACTAGTAGACTACAATTGGTACACCGTAATCTCCTTGACCTCTCTGGTCACAGATAATTAAATCTTTGTTTTAATCTGTTCCGCCATTCAACCACCACAAGCTTTTAGGTCTGGGCCTCTGATTACTCTATATGTTTTCACATCCTCTGTGCTTGACACACGCCGTCAACTTTTTTCGAATTAAACACCGATGCAATTTATTAGTATAAAAAAATTAAGTTAACTTTACCAAAGTTCTTTTGAACATTTCTTCGCTAACAATGTTTATTTCACTGCATCAGTTTTGTGTCACTTAGTTGCCGAGATCAGTGTCGGAGTATCACGGGCACCCAGACGTCTTACAAATAATTCAGAGAGAACTTTAGGCAACAAATACGGCATTATGTTAATTTTGAATCTGCTTCACATTCAAATCCGATCTTCGAGTGTCGCAAGACCCTTAGTAAGAATTTTCTTTGCTTATTCTCGTCTGTCTTATTTACATCTACCTGAAATCTATGGAAAAGTACTAGCCAGGCAAAAGGACACTTAACGAGAGATGCAATGTGACATCGACCAACAGCCTTTTTTTATGATTCCTGGAATTATTTAAAAGACTTGACAGATTATAGCTCTTGTTGGTTTAAAACAGAATGTATCTTCATAATGTTTTCCTTCACCTTCAGTTACAAAAATTAAATTAAATAAAACGTTATTACAGTACTACATAATCAGGATTACATTAAGTCCATGTTTTTTTTTAGGACCACATAACTAGGACAAACACATGATATAAATTGACATATATACAAAAAAATATATATATAAAGCGGTGACGTCCCTATAACATGTGGACACGACCAGCGAATTCAAGTAGATACAATATACAGTGTTAATACGAACAATCATAAAAATTAAAATACAAACTATAAAAGAATTAAAAATGTTATTATGTTTAATATAACATGGACTAAATGTACTAGTACTAGACCTCCGACGGAGTGGAGGCCTAATCAAATTTCTTCCATCTGCCTCTCATCATCGCCACCATTTTCCAATCCTTCTCGCTATGTTTTTTATTCCACCTTCCTAGGTTTCTGGCAGGCGTCTACTTTGTATTTAAAAAAACTACAGCAAGTGATAATTGCAATGATCATGTAATGTACATTTCTCTTTCTATAGAAACGTAAGTAAAAGATATTTTACAGAACACATTGAGTGTAACTCTTGCTATCAGCCCTTGCCCTTTTATATGGCCCTCTCACGTCCGTTATTAGCTAATTACAACCCTTCTGAGTCGAGGGTTTGATTCCCGTCTGCGGTATTCGTTCTGCGATTCGATACAGAACCCGATATTGAGTCTACTGAATACGGCTAGACGGCGATTCAAAATAATAACAGTGTTTTACAGTTTAAAACTCCAAATCTGTGTACATTAAAATAATGACATTATAGATTATTACCATAGTTAAGTGTATACAAAGCTTAATAGGTTGTGGAGAATTTCCCATTTAGAAAGACAGTTTTAAAAAAAGGACTTTCGTAATATATATTAAAAACGAACGTGTCTTATACAAAAGCTTATTTAAGACACATATATACTAAAACTAGCAACAAAACCATACAATTTTGAATCTCGTATCAAAAAGGATCGCATTTTAACTGGAAAAAGCGAAATTGTTAGCAATAACTGTGTAGTATTTCTTGAAGTTAGACCATAGTCGAGTACCTGGATAACCCAGGTCCTGCCTATAGTGCCTCTGTAATCTGCCATTCCTATGCAAATTCGCTAGCTGAAACAACTATGACTTTATATAAAGGTGCATTCGGTGTACGGTCGTAGTGTTTGGGGTTTTTCGAGAAGGTAGAAATTGAAAAAAAAATTAAATAAAATACCAGTCATTGGAGTTTATTACGAATATTTATTGGGACTATTTCTTGGCAACTTGTTTTAATTTCAAACATCTCTACGTGATACATATATAAAATAAAAAAGCCCAATTTCGATTACCTACTTTAATAAGGATTGCATTAATTAATACACGACCACCATCTCTTTTATTTCATCTTTCCAGGTTTCTGGTGGGCATCCTCTCTTTTTTTTCTGTAAACACCTCTACATAATATTCTTCTGTATTCTTTAGTTTTTAACATATAAACATTACTCTTAAGCTAATATGTCTGTAGAAACACAACAGATACTAGAAGGATTTCGTGTATGGGGGGTAATGAGTTCACAAAGCTGAGATAAGAGATAGTGGATATTTCAAAATACTGACAACGTATTCCGAATACCCATGCAATGTTTGTAACGACGTCCGCTATAGGAGTAAGTGAATTTTCTCTTTATGCAGCCACTTGACTCGGCTACAGAAGGTTCTATCCTTTGATTACACTTCGCGAAAGTTGGTAACCCGATGAGGCCCGCGGGCGAGCCGATAGATGGAGATTGTTTCAAAAACTCCTGTTTAGACGACAATGGAGGCAATCTTCGAGCGAATTAAACTTATATAATAGGACTTGGCGAAATTACACGACGGAAATTGAGATTTTTGTATCTGATTTCCTGTGAATTGTGTTACGTATATCCTTAAGCTTTTAAATTACAGAATGAGACAAATTTATATTAATTAGCCAGTATTTACGGACCAAATGGGCGTCTAAGTATGGAAATTGAGTCCAGACTATACTACACTATATATAATCCTAAATTTACTTCGACAAAATATTATAGTTTTCAGTGCAATTAATCAAACAGAAACCCAAGACGCCGACAATTTTTTTTTTTTGGTCTAAGGCAAGTCGGTTTCCTCACGATGTTTTCCTTCACTGTTCGAGCTAATGTTTAATGCGCACATAGAATGAAAATACATTGGTGCACACCTCAGGCTTCAGGATGAGAGTCACACGCTGAAGCCGCTAGGCCAACATAGCTCTACAAGCATACTTTAAAGTGATATATAATATTTTTTTAAAGACAACTTTGATATTGTTACTCCCATTTCGTTACTCCAAAGATATATTTACGTTCACGTTCCAAGTAGCCGCAATGACAAGTGACTATTTTCATTTATGGCTGAACTCAGCATTGACTCAAGTGAACAATGTTCTACACTCCCATCACGACTAACAACAACTCATACTTCTAACTCACGTTACAAACTGCAACAGGATATTCGCGTCACGACTTGTGTCGCATAACCAAAAATTGTTGAAACAGTAAAACGCTGTGCCAAGCCGGTTCATTACGGGCGGCGTGTTTGCGGATCTTGCCGGTTTGTCATTTAAATAAAGTGTTGTGTAATTTAAAGTTTTTACTCGGAGAAATTGAGAAATGAAATGAATGACACATCATAACTCATATTTCACTATAAATAGCGCATATCATAGGGTCAGATAAATACAAATAAATCTCAATACAGTAAAAGTTAATGTTTGCCTTGTCCAGACAGACCTTACCGTATTGGAGGGTGGGTTTCAATCGAGCGTGTTTTGTATTAAATTCTACCAAAGTATTATTTAATAAACATGTTTTATTATGTATTACACAATCAAATACAAAACAAATTTGTGAAATTCAACCAACGATTTTAACTTTACACAAATAACAGTTCAGTGACAGTTGACATAAAATTTCGTTTAACATACTAAGTCCTAAGTATAACTCGATATATCCTTGATTCACTTCGATTAGACGAAAAAAGGCACACAATTGTCACTCACGTAACGGTAACGTAATCAATACAGGAAGAATGGAAATAGTTACACTGATAATATTACACTTTTCCTTTAGTAGTAAAAGTTCAAAGCGTACACAAATATGGGTATTTTATAAACACAATAATTGAAATGTCTAAAGAATTAAGAATGTGACATCAAACATGGCGATCGGCCATGTGACATATTTTGAATTACACTTAACAGAAATAAATAAAAAATCTTTTACACATATAATGTTTTTTTCTTTTGATCGATTAACGTTCTTAAAGCTCTGTTTATGTCAGAGCTATTTTAGAGAAGGACTTGTTATTTTAAAAGGCTTTTCGAATAATTCTAACTTAAGTTGTAAATATATTGTATTTATCTCACACAAGGCCACCGGTCATTTGAAATGGAAATTATTAATCTTATTAGGACCGACCGGCCCTTTGATTGTCCCCTCCGGACTGGACGTGTTGATTTTTATTATTAAATCCGTCTTTAGTTTTGGGCCATTGTTGACTTTGATTTGTGTCAGCAAGTTTTTGTTTGTTTGAAAGTATTAGCTGACCCCTCATTCAAAAGTATGTAATCGAAACGGGCAACAATTTAGATTTTTATTGTATCAATAGTGATTTTAAACGGCTGTTTATTTAACTTTGATTTCAAACGTGATTTACAAATATTTATCAATAAAAGCATTTATTAAAACTGTTCTTTAGCTTCATGTTAGATTCATTGCTGTTTACTTATATCTAAGAATGTTAAACTGAAATAGTTTTGTTTATAAGCTATAGGAAGATACAATTGCATTTCGCCTGTCCACTCCACTTA